>NC_061101.1:1657512-1677512 GCF_015104395.2 Macrobrachium nipponense | reverse complement strand
ATCATTTCATTTCCTGCCCGGAAGAAGCACCGATGGACCTGGCAAAGACGTTTGCAAACCCTGAAAGGAGGAATGACGCAATGAAGATAAAAAAAATTGCAATTGTGAAAGACTGATAAGCTGGAGGAATAAGGAGGCCAAGGGAATGGAACTGATTGATTTCATCTCCTTCCTGTGTGTGTGTGTATGAAGAAGCTCCCCATCTTGGCCCGTGCCTTCCAGATCGAAAGACACCCGACGAAAACCAGACAAGATATAATGGATGGAAACTATACTCGGTTTTTTTCCATCTGTCCACCAGCGTGTGATGTTTGCATATGGTAACACTGCATCCCGGGCTTTAGATAGTTACATTCAGCTTACATTCAACAATAATACTAACCCTATTTCAAATATTAACGGTGTAATTCGCATACAGTAAATTATTAAAACACTTTTCAGTTGCAAATGTACACCAAGATATCCTTTTATTACCTAAAAACTTACACATAGCGGAACTAATCTTTTAAAGACCGGGGACGCAGTGTTACCATGCGCAAAGACCACAGGCGGGTGGACAGATGAAAAAAACCGAGTATAGGACTGAAGAGATACAACACATCCCATTGTGGGAACTTCATTACATATGTGACAAATGGCATAAACTGCCACCAGAAAGAAGTTGTAAACAGCAGCAACAGTGTAGAAGAGTTGAAAAGAAAGCTAGACAAAATCATTAGGAGGACACTGTGAATACACAGTAAAACCTTCTCCTACAGATAAGTGAGCACACGATGTCTCCTCTCAGGATGGACTAACAAGTCGTTTGAGACATCCTAATCGTTGTATAGTTCGAAGAGGAGAGAGAGAGAGAGAGAGAGAGAGAGAGAGAGAGAGGCAAATATCCATTTCCTGGATTCCAGGGGGCGCACTGGCAGTCAGTCATCTCCGGGTATAGTACCCCTGGTAGAGTAAGGTATAAAGGAATAACTCAAGCTCGGGCCCTAATGACCTTAATTGTTGCAACGGATCGAACGCCCCCTACGTTCAAGCACTCCTAATAACGTCCTCTCTCTCTCTCTCTCTCTCTCAGTGTCAACAATTCACTCGTCTCTCTCTCTGTTCCCCAACAAGTTACTTCTCTTTTTTTCTTCTCTTCTTCTCTCCATCCACAATTACTTTAACACACACTCTTTCTCTCTCTCGATCCACAATTACTGTAACCTCTCTCTCTCTCTCTCCATCTCGCTGTTTCCCCCCAATTAACTGTTCACTTCTCTCTCTCTCCTCTCTCACACCTCTCCTCTCTCTCTCTCTCTAGTCGTTTTCTTCTCTCTCTCTCCCTCTCTCTCTCTCTCTCTCTCTCTGTTCCCACAATTACTGAAACTTCTCTCTCTCTCTCTCTATCTCTCTCTATGTTCCCACAATTACTGTAACCTCTCTCTCTTTCTCTCTCTCTATGTTCCCACAATTACTGTAACCTCTCTCTCTCTCTCTCTCTCTCTCTCTCTCTGTTCCCCACAATTACTGTAACTTCTCTCTCTCTCTCTCTCTCTCCTCTCTCCTCTCTCTCTCTCTCTCTCTCTCTCTCTCTCTCTCTCTCTATGTTCCCACAATTACTGTAACCTCTCTCTCTCTCTCTCTCTCTCTCTCTCTCTCTATGTTCCCACAATTACTGTAACCTTCTCTCTCTCTCTCTCTGTTCCCACAATTACTGTAACCTCTCTCTCTCTCTCTCTCTCTCTCTTCTCCTCTCTCTCTCTCGCCCCTCTACTGTTCCCACAATTACTGTAACCTCTCTCTCTCTCTCTCTCTCTTTCCTCTGCTAACTCTCTCTCTCTCTCCTTTCCCACAATCTCCTGCTCTCTCTCTCTATGTTCCCACAATTACTGTAACCTCTCTCTCTCTCTCTCTCTCTCTCTCCATCCACAATTACTATAACACTCCCTGGTCCCAAATGCTCCCTTGACAATGCTTAAAAAATGTAAAGAAAAAAGAAAAAAAAATGTTTTTTTCGAAGCTTGGGGAAAAAATATATAACGCAGGGACGTGGAAAGAACAATAACGATTATAAAGTGTGGAGTGAATAGAGAGAGAGAGAGAGAGAGAGAGAGAGAGAGAGAGAGAGAGAATGTACAAAGAGGTAATGAGAGAGGGAAAGTTTTTTTTTTCAAAACGAAGTGAATAACAAACGTCATAAAAACTGAATAACAGAGAATGGACAACTGCTTAGATTACAGGTTGGTGGAAGAAGAAGAAGAAGAAGAAGAAAAAGAAGAAGAAAAGAAGAAGAAGAAGAAGGAAAGGAAGAGGGCCGAATGGTATTCAAGAGAGACACAAAAGGAAACGACAAATATCATCGTACAGGAAAGGAAAGGAGAGAAGTATACGAAGCGAACGCGAGAGGAGAGGGGAATGGGAGAAGGGTTAAAAGAAAAAAAAAAAAAGAATAAGGGATAAGAGACACGAAGGAAAATGGGGTGAAGCAAGGAGCATGTAAAGGAGAGAGAGAGAGAGAGAGAAAGATAACAAAAGGGTCGACGCGCGAATATCGCAACAGAAAATACGACTGAGATTGAACGGGGAATTTTGGAATGACAAGAAGAAGAAGGAGGAGGAGAAGGAGGTTAGGAGAAGTGGTGGAGAAGGGGAGGAAGGGGAGGGGAAGAAGAAACAAAACAACACCCAAAACGAAACGTAAGAGAAAACACAACACAAATGAAACAGCAAGAAGATAGGCAGACCGACAAAAAGGGATGGGAGAGAATGCAACAAGAAAAGCGATACGGCCAAAAATGACCGGACGAAAGGAAACGAGAGAGAGAGAGAGAGAGAGAGAGAGAGAGAGAAGAGAGAGAGAGATAATAGGAAATATGAGAAGAAGCAGAGAGATGGAGGACGTCCATGACACGAGGAACCTCCAGAAGAGGGAACAACAAAGTAGAGATAACGAGAAGTGAGAGAGACGAGAAAGAACGTGAATAAAAGTGTTCATATAAACTGGAAGATTTAAAAATAAAAAAATAATGGACACTAAGTTGAAGAATGACTTTGGAATAAAAGTGTTCATATAAACTGTAAGATTTTTTTCATATGGACACTAAGTTTATGAATGACTTTGGAATGAAATTGTTCATATAAACTGTAAGATTTTTTTTTTAATGCCACTTTAAAGTTGAAGAGAATGAAACTTTTGGAATTAACTGTTCATAAAACTGTAAGTTTATTTTTTTCAAAGTGGACACCTAAGTAGACGAATTTTTTTTGACTTTGGGATAAATTGTTCATATAAACTGTAAGATTTTTTTTTAAATGGACACCAAGTTGAAGAATGACTTTGGAATAAAAGAGTTCATATAAACTGAAAGATTTTTTTTCTTGAATAATGGACACTAAGTTGAAGAATGACTTTGGAAAGCATGAAGTGAATTGAAGATAAATGAGAAAAGATGAGATTTATAGTAATAAGAATAAATATGAACAAAATTGATAAAATATCAGAATAAGAGGCAAAGAAGAAAGAGAGTGAAATGAAAAGTGTATGATTCTTATTTATTTCTTTTTTTTTTTTTTGAAAAGTGAACACTAAGATCAAGAACTCGGGAAATTAAGAGACGAAACAGAAAATTCTGAAATGGCAAGGAAATATAAAGTAAAACTAAATAAACGACCAAACCGTAAAAAAATTTAAAGACCAGGAGGTAAAGGAGAAGAGATAATGGGGTGCAAAGGAGAGAGTAAACTAACTGGACGAAATGAGAGAAAGAGCAAAATTGAAACGATAGAGAAAAAAAGAATGAAAAAAAAGGACACAAAACGAACAGACTCGATTGAAGAAACCAGGAGGCAACGGCAATCAGAAGACAGAAAGAGGGAAGTAGCAGCGAGAGAGAATAACGAAAGAGAAGACAAAATATCAATGGCGTGAAAGAGGAATGAGAGAATGATAAGACCTTTCCGGACGTAATAAAGTAGCAAAATAAAGAAGAAATAAGGAGAATATAAGGAATGAATGGAGGAGACAAGTAAGGAGAGAAAGAGGACGTAGAAAAATAAAAAGATAATACCAAACAGACAATATGGATGAGAAATGAGATAAACGTGAAAGAGGAATGAAAGAACGGTAGACCTTCCTGGACGTAATAAAGTACCAAAATAAAGAAGAAAGAATGAGAATATAAGGAACGATTGTAGGAGAGAAAGAGGACGCATAAAAACAAAACGATAATACCAAAACAGACAATATGGATGAGATATGAAACAAAGCAAGACCTTCCTGCTGGAAGTACCAAAAGAAAGAATATGAGAAAATAAGGAAAGAACAGAGCAGGAGACAAATAGCGCGGAATGAAGAAGCAAAGGGGCTGGAATACCAAGAGAGGAAATAATGAAGGGAAAACAAGGGAGAATGGGAATATAAGAAGAACGAACAAAGACCCGGAAATGCTACACGAGACGATGAAGAGGAAGAAAATAAGCGAGACTAGAAAAATGTATGTGTGAGAGAGAGGGGGCAATAAACAGACAATTCGAAGTATAACTGGAGGAAAGAGGAGGCGATGAAGGAAGAATAATGATAGAAATAAAGAAATCTGAGAGAGCAGGGAGATGGCGTAAGGGATAACGTCAGGGAATGGGGGATGGAATCAGATGTGAAAGGAGAAAATGAATCAATAACGAAAGGAAGACACAAGAGGGAAATTCCTTGACATGACGTAAAATGAAGCTGATTAATAGAACGCGCATCAAGGTTTTAATCTAACACGAGTGTAAATATCAAATTAAAACCAGTAAACACACGAACGTAACAGACGTATTTGATACGCAGATTTAGATCAAGGGAACTCCAGCTTCGTTATTTTTCTTCCTTTTATTTCTTAAAATTGGAATAGAATATATATATATATATATATATATATATATATATATATATATATATATATATATATATATAGAGAGAGAGAGATAGGAGGAGAGAGAGAGAGAGAGAGAGAGAGAGAGAGAGAGAGAGGATATATACATATAAACAAGGACGGAGTATGCAAAACTGGAATAGACCATATATATTTAATAAGATATATATATTAATTATAATACTATGATATTATATTATACACACAATATATATAAAACAGAAAGATTGCAGACATACACAGACATACACAAAAACTATAAAATTACGAACATGCAACAGACATTGATACACATGAAAGACAGACACAGACATAACCTATTTTTTTCACAATCTTTCAAAAAAAAAAAGAAAAAAAAAACTATAAAACACGAACTCGAGAGAGACACTAATACACAGAACGACAGACGGAATCAGACCTTTTCAAATCATCTTCACGAATCCAAAAAAAAAAAAAAAAATTAAAGAATAAAAAAGATAAAATGTAAAATAACAGAATGATATAAAACCAATAAAAAACACAAACAAGACAGACTTAGAGAGAAAGACTGAACCCTTTTTTTTTTTTCATCTCGAAGTCACCTTTTTAAAAAATTATATATATTAAAACAGAATGAAAACAAAAGGAAAAATATTAGAACACAATAAAAACACGAGATACACAGACAGACAGAGACAGAATCTCATTTTCATTTTAAAGTCATATTAAAAAAGGGGGGGGGGTGGGATGGCTGTTTAAAACCAAAAGGAGAAAAATATATAAAAAAATGAAACAAATAAAAAAAACCCACGAAAGTGACAGACACAGAGATACACAGACAGACGGGAAGACAGAACTTCATTTCCATTTTAAAGTCATCGTCACAAAAAAAGGGGAAACAATATTAAAACAGACTAAAACCAAAAGGAAAAAAATATTAAAACAATAAAACCAATAATAAAAACACGAACATGACACAGAGCTACAAAAGACAGAAGGAAAGACAGATCCTCATTACCATTTCAAAGTCATCTTAAAAAAAAAAAAGATAAAAAACCAAATCGAGAAAAATATTGAAACAGAATCAAACCAATAAACCAAACCATGAAAATGACAACCACAGCGATATACACAGACAGAAGGAAAGACAGAACCTCATTACCATTTTAAAGTCATCTTCATAAAAAAAAAAAAATTATAAGAAAAAAAAAACTCAGATATTCTCTCCATCTGCCTCACCGATTATGAATCGGGTTGAAAGCTATTCAGCTGAGCTAAATTCACCTTCCATTACGATTACAAATCATCAGTGGGCGTGATGGGAAGGAATAGGGCCCCGAGAAGAAAGAGGAATTGGAAGACGGAGGAGTGAGAGACGGAGGAGAGAGGAGAGGATGAAGACGAGGAAGAGAGAGAGAGAAGAGATTTTAAAACTTATTACATCTGATCATCGGCGTATTAAAGGACAAGTATATCTCTTAAATGCGCGTGTGTTTGTGTGTGAGAGAGAGAGAGAGAGAGAGAGAGAGAGAGAGAGAGAGAGAGAGAGAGAGAAAGAATAACTTTCATCTAAGTATCAAGACAAAAATAAAATCAGAAAAAAATGTAAGAGCCTTCCATTTGCTTGGCCATGCCTGGTTGGGTCTGTGTGAGTGTACACGAATGCATAAAGCTGAAAGGAAGAGAGAAAGAAGAGATAAGAGAGAGAGAGAGAGAGAGAGAGAGAGAGAGAGAGAGAGAGAGAGAGAGAGCCACGGCGCATATGCAATACGCTCCGATACCAAGAGAGCATACGATATCAATAACATGAAATTGGCAAGAGGCGGGTGGGGGGGTTGGGGGGGGGGTGAGCAGGGCCACATTTTGGAAGGGGGGGTGGGGGTTGGGGAGGTTAGAAAATGTGGCACTGGCAATGTGGCACTAGAAAATGTGCCATGTGGAATGAATTGAAGGAAGAAGGCGATTGGACGAAGAAAGAATATGTAATATCTAATGGATATATATATACACTATATAGCTATGTATATATGATATATATCTATATATATATATATATAGAATATATCTTTATATATATATATATATATATATATATATATATGTATATATATATGTAAATTATTACACGTAATTATGTGTATTTGAGCTTCCGTAAGTCTGAATTTATATCATAAACATACACATTTATATGTGTATACATATGTATAAAGCGGGTATGTCTCTAATATACACAGCACATTACACACCCTACACATATTTCACATTTACGCTTTCAAAATAAAAATCACATCGAACTGATTTATATTACACACAGACATATGTATATACACACAAATGTAAAAAGCGCATGTGCATATATATATATATATATATATATATATATATATATATATATATTATATCAAATATATATATATATATATATAGTTATATAATATATAATATATTAATCGCATCACTATGCCTGCACATCTCATTTCATATAATTCATTCATATATGAGTCCACATTATTTAAGAGATTCCATTGTCCTTAAGTCGTAACTTTATACGAATGTGACTCGTAGCGAATAGCACTTAAGTATACCGCATTACACATTAATTTTTACTGATGTTTTGATCGTCCTTTGTGTGTGTGTGTGTGTGTGTGTGTGTGTGTGTGTGTGTGTGTGTGTGTGTGTGTGTGTGTGTGTGTGTGTGTGTGTGATTCGTAGTCAGCACGAATATATAACTAAGTGTGATGCACGAGGAAGGCCTACTTCAGGGACGCTTGCAATAATCTTATACATACTGAAAATAGACGTGTATATACATACGCACATACATGTACTATTATAATGTTCAAACACGTATACTATAGGAGGCTACATGTATAATAACGGAAGCGTGTGCAAAACAGACTATATACCCTATCCTAGTGATCGCAAGAGTATAAATTAAAAGTATAAAATAATTCAAGATATAAAATAAAACAAAAATCATGGAGAAGGTAAACAAAATAGCCTTATTTAAAATAACGCTCATTGCCAATAAAAGCAATTGTAATAAACTGCTATATCTATTTACACTGGCCACTTCGTGTATATATATATATATATATATATAATATATATATATATATATATATATATATATATATATATATATATACGACGGCAGAGAAAAAATAAATAAATGATTTCTCCAGCACACGGTTCCTTTAACAATCACCTCCGTTTCTTTAGAAGTGGCCTAAGAACAATAAAAGTAAAGAGCACTGGCAAATAACTACAATAATTATCAATAAACAACAACAATAATAATAATAATAGGGCTTACACTATTGAGATTATACTCATTTTCGGAAGAAGGGGGAAGCTTATCCAGACCATAATCAATTTTCCGATTTGCAAGTTTTGATTCGATCTTTTTTAAAAATAGCAACGAGAAATCATTATGAAGGACAAAAAAAAAACCAATAGCCAAAGGGGTTATAGATCGTATTACATTTATAATTCTGGCATCAAAGTATGTGCGCACTGCAATTAAAAATGTGATTATATATATATAATATATATATATATATATATATATATATATATATATATATATATATTGCAACGAAGGAAAGTACGATACGATATAGAGATCTATTGAGACACTAACCAATCAAAAAAAAAAAAAAAAAAAAAAAAAAAAAAAAAAAAAAAAAAAAAAATCAAAAAAAAAAAAAAAAAAAAAAAAAAAAAAAAAATGAAAATAAGGAAAAAATCAGGTATTACGAGTATAAAAGCTATGACCTACTTTGAATGACCTCACTTCAGTATGCATGTATTCCTTAAGTGATAATACCTCGATACGAATTATAAAAAATTTAATATTTTGCGAAAATAAGGTCACTGACCTACTTTGAAAGGCCTAATTTCTCTTTTAAGGTAATGAGGGCACCGACTGACCTAACTTAAAATGCCATATTTTCGGCACCGGCTGACCTACTTTGGGCCAGGGGCCAAGCACTGGGACCTACGAGGCCATTCAGCGCTGAAATGCAAACTGACGGTAAAAGGTTTGAAAGGTGTAACAGGAGGAAAACCTCAAAGCAGTAAGATGGAAGAAAGAGAATATGAAAGGAGGTACAGTAAAAGGAACGAAAGTGCTTACAGCTAGGGGCCGAAGGCACGCTGCGAGGAAGTAATGCCTACGGTGCACCGCATGGACCTTCTTTGAACGGCATGAAATCCATTAGCAACAAGGCCTCTATGCAAGAAGCTATTTCCAAAACTAACTCACAAGCTCCGCCCCCCAAGCAACAATCAGACGACCGAACAATAACTGACGACATATGCATTGCAACAGCCACCAGCAGGCAAGCAAGCAAGCAATCAGAATCATCAATTAAAACCATATATTCATCATGAGTGTCTATATCTTCCGATTCGTCTGTAAAACCATCTATTCATCACTACTCTCTCTCTCTCTCTCTCTCTCAATTAGCATGCTTTTCCCTCAAGCAAGCATCACAATCATCAATCAAAAGCATATTTCATTCATCACTGGTGTCTATAGCTCCAGAATCATCTGCTAGACATCTCATCATTAAAGTCTAATCGCACCACCCACGTCTTTAAAAACCATCTATTCATCACTACTGTCTATATTTATCTCCCACGTCAATTAGCATCCATTTCCCTCAAGCAAGCGATCACGATCATCAATCAAAAGCATATTTCATTCATCACTGGTGTCTATAGCTCCAGAATCATCTGCTAGACATCTCATCATTAAAGTCTATGCTCACCGCCCACGTCAATCAATCAGATTTGCCCCCCAAGCAGGCCATCAGAATCACCTATTAAAACCACCTCCGTATTCATCATTAGTGTCTATATATATACCTCCCACGCCAATCCACTTCCTACCAGGAAAAAAGGATCGAGAATATAAAGAAAAAAAGGTCCCATTATTCGTTTCGCAAGGAGTCCTTCCTTCCTTCCTTCCTTCCTCCCCAACCTTCCTTTTTGACTCCAGATCCGTCATCGTTGTTTGGAAAAAATGAGGCATGAGGGGGGAGGAAAAAATAGCTACATCTGCCTTTCAAAGATTTCTCTTCTTTGTAAGACTGACGTTGATATGTTGCTGTGGCTTCTAGAACCTGAGAACAGAAAGTCTCTCTCTCTCTCTCTCTCTGTAAGGGCGTGAAAGTGGAGAGGTCCCGTGGCATAATGACCCTTAGAGGTGGTTCTGTTTCATTTCTATTTTGGTTTTTCTGGTGGGGTGGTTAAACCCACTGTTGCATCTGCAACACAGATGGGGAGGTGGGGTATGCGTCTGAGTGTATATACGAGTGTATATAAGTTTGTACGTATGCATACCAAAGTGATGTCTACATACACACATATATATATTGTGTATGTATGATGTGTATGTATGTGTATATACGTATATATATGTATATATATACATTTACGTACATATGTATGTATGCATACATACGTATACATACATTATATAGTACATATTTTAGTATATACATACACTCTTTTATTGCCATACACGTTCACTAACAGATCGGCATCTCAAGATGACCTAACATCACCTAAACCGACTAATCTGATAAGAATGCAGCACGATAATAATAATAATAATAAAATAATAATAATAATAATAATAATAATCCATAATTAATAATAATAATAATAATAACCTTTGCCTTACAAACGATAAAAAGAATTTCTTGCAAGAGTCCTACTAAATTCAGGGGTTATATATATAAAAAAAAACTTAACCACTTTACCCCTAAACTTTTCTCGCTCAAAATGACCTTTCACGGTGATCTGTCAGTCACAAGTTGACCTTTGCACGGAGTCGGGAACTGGCGAAAGGTAAAAGAAGTGCGCCTTATTCAGCTCACCGAGAATACTATATTGGACACTAAAGGACATTTGTAACTTGATGTATGTATACTATGCGAATCACGGCGATGTGATAAAAATTCATAAATATTTATATATATAGATTATATCTCTGACTCACATCGGGAGGACGTCGTGCCTTTCAACTGGAAGAACCTGGGATCGATCCCGATGTAAGTCAAGTCATTTATTTCTGATCCACGCGTGACATTGTCGATTATATCTAAATAAAACTAGTACCTTCCTCTTGCTTAAGCTATAAAAGAACCTACTTACTGCCTCCCTCTTACTTAAGTTATAAAAGAACCTACTCACTGTCTCCTTCTTGCTGAAGCTATAAAAGAACCTACTACCTCTCTCTTACTTAATTTCCAAAATACCTAATACTTCCCTCTTGCTTCAGCTATAAAAGAACCTACTACCTACCTCTTGCTTAAACTAAAGAAAAAGAAAATAACCTACCCACTTCCCTCTTGCTTAAGATACCTACCAAAAAAAACTACCCTTCTCTCTCTTGCTCAAGCTAAAAAAAAAAAAAAAAAAAAAAAAAAAAAAAAAAAAAAAGACTACCCACTTTCCTCTTCCTTAAACTACAAAAAAAAAAAAAAAAAAAAAAAAAAACTCCCTTTCTCTTCCTAAAGCTACAAAAAACTACACCAACCCCTTCTGGCTTAATCTACAAAGAAACCTATTACTTCCCTCTCGCTTAAGGTACAATAAATAAATAAATAAAAATTTAGACTGACTCAATAATCTAACGGCCACCACAGCACAGCTGTCTCGGCATTCCAGTCGCATTAGACCTATTTTCCAGTCGCATTAGATCTACGTTCCAGGCGCATTAGATTTATCCAGTCGCACTAGACCTACGTTCCAAGCGCATTAGACCTACGTACCAGTCGCATTAGATGTATCCAGTCGCATTAGACCTACGTTCCAGTCGCACTAGACTACGTTCCAGGTGCATTAGATCTACGTTCCAGTACCATTAGATCTATTCCATTCGAATTAATCTTGTGTTCCAGTCGCATTAGATCTACGCTCCAGCCGCGTTAGATATATTCATACCATCCAGTAGCATTAGACCAACGTTCCAGGTGCATTAGACCAACGTACCAGTTGCATTAGACCAACGTTCCAGTGCATTAGAACCAACGTTCCAGTGCATTAGACCCAACGTTTTTCCAGGTTGCATTAGACCAACGTACCAGTCTCATGAAATCTATTCCATTCGAATTAATCTTGCGTTCCAGTCACATTAGATTTATCCAGTCGCATTAGACCTACGTTCCAGTCGCATTAGATCTATTCTATTCGAATTAATCTTGTGTTCCAGTCGCACTAGATTTACGTTCCAGTCGCACTAACCTAGTTCCAGCGCATTACCTACGTTTCCAGTCGCATTAGATCTATTCTATTCGAATTAATCTTGTGTTCCAGTCGCACTAGATTTACGTTCCAGTCGCACTAAACCTACGTTCCAGTCGCATTAGACCTACGTTCCAATATCATTCGATCTACGTTCCAGTCGCATTAAATTTATCCACTCGCATAAGACTTACGTTCCAGTATCATTCGATCTACGTTCCAGTCGCATTTGACTTATCCATACCATCCAGTCGAATTAGATTTATCCAGTCGCACTAGACCTAAGTTCCAGTCGAATTAGATTTATCCAGTCGCACTAGACCTACGTTCCAGGCGTATTAGATTTATCCAGTCGCATTAGACCTACGTTCCAGCCGCATTAGATTTATCCATACCATCCAGTCGAATTAGATTTATCCAGTCGCATTAGACCTACGTTCCAGTCTCATGAGATCTATTCTATTAGAATTAATCTTGTGGTCCAGTCGCATTAGACCTACGACGAATAAGACCGGACGGGCGAGCTTACCATCCACCTATGCTCAACGGAACGGTAATTCGCTTGTCACCGTAACGAGACCGTCCGTCACAGGCTTCTTGGTACGCTTGCATTACGTTGTTACGCTTAAATATATGTATATGTAACATTTCCACAAACTACAAAAGATCAGTGTGGTGAACTAGTGAAATTTCTATAGTCAATTGCTACAAAGTAGTACTAGTTGTAATGAGAGAGAGAGAGAGAGAGAGAGAGAGAGAGAGAGAGAGAGAGAGAGAGAGAGAGAGAGAGAGAGAATTAGGTTCAAAATCTTACACTGCAGATATCGTTACTCGAGCTGGAAAAAAATAAAATAAAAACATTCCCGTTGAAAAACATTGCAATACATATGTATATGAATATACATTCCCCCCTCCCCCCAGTCTCTTAATACATAGCTATGCATATTAATTAGTATGTATATTTCCAATGAACCACTCTCTTCCCCCCAAAAAAAAGACAAATTTGCATTTAAACTTTCAATTTATCGACAGCCATATTAAATTTAATATATATATATATATATATATCATATATATATTATTATATATATATAATTATCAATTATCGCTTCATACTTTCATTACAATAATTCCATTAGCATATTACATTTCATATCACACAGGAATTTGCCTTCTTTTAAAATAATAATTCTGTCTAAATCTATTAGCTCTTAATACTATACAAGATATAAATGAATACCTGTACATAGGCTATATACGGACAGACAGACAGACATACTGAACACACACACACACACGTATATAACAGATACATTAACCAATGACAAAATTGCCTAGAGCAAAATGAAGGCTGATTTACAATTAAAAATATTTGATTAAAGACATAAATCCGCTCTTAATTCACGAGCGGATTCATTTCAAATCGGCACAGCGTTCCGTTACTCCTCGAGCCATACAGATAAACTAATAAGCAAGTATTCAATGAATGAAAATGGCACTATTTACCTGTCTTTTCCTCCGTGACACGACTGGCAGCGTTGAAGTTACCGTAGATCTTTTTATTTTCAACCCCTTGTTTATTATCTTTTTTATTATTAATACTTTGCACAAAAACAGAACTGTCAAGTTTATCACTTCTTTCGAAGCCCAGAGATTTAATCAACTTTATTTCGTTACTATTTCCAGAGGCAAAAGAACTATGACGGCTTCTGAGAGAGATAGAGAGAGGGAGAGAGACGAGACCGTTGTTTTTTAAATAAACACCAGGCGCGTGAAAGGTATTATTACGTCAAACCGAATATCACTCGCAAAAAGACTGACGGCGGGTCGAGCCTGACGAGCGGAACACCCGACACACATGAAGGACGACGAGCAACTGAACCTCACCGCGACCGCTAGCCACCAGGAGGGGAGGGGGAGACCCCCATAAGAATCCCCCACCCACCTACCTACATACCTACCTCTACCTCCTCCGTGCGCAATACCTTCTTCTTCTTCTTCTTCTTTTTCATCTTCTTCATCTGTTCATTAGTGTTTTGGTCGCTACTTAAAAGACTTACTTACTGCATACACAGGCCCGCGTCCTACGCGGGATTTTAAATCATCTCCCATTTGACACCTTCTTTACTTAAGAACCCAATACGTCCTTTGTGCAATGACATTTAAACCAGGCGAATTACGATACCCGGAAAAAAACCCACCCCGTGGGTTACATTCACGAATACACCCACAGCACCAGCACGCCCAGACCACAGGCGCCTCTCACAAACACCTGCTGGCGTGGCGGTGGTGGTGGTGGTGGTGGTGGTAGTGGTTCTACTACCACGGTGCTGCTGATATATCAATAAAAGGACTTCCTTCCTCCCTTCCTTCTTTTGGCCTGCCCAAATTACGTCTCTTTTGGATCCTTTGGCTACAGTAGGGCGAGAGGGAGGGAGAGGGAATGGTCTAATAAACTGTAGCGGATAAGGAGGTGATGGAGTTAATTATGTGCGGTAAGGGAAAAGCTTCGGTTATATATACGCAAGGTTGGACTATCTCTCTCTCTCTCTCTCTCTCTCTCTCTCTCTCTCTCTCTATATATATATATTATATATATATATATATATATATATATATATATATATATATACTATACATAATTACTTAGGATACTACACGAACACAGGATACCTCAGTAGGTCTATTCAAGAGCTCAAATTACGAACAAATATAACTTTTAATAAATATATTTGATCTCTTTAACGTAGGAGTGACTTCAATTACAACTCTTGATAATGGACTTGTCCTTTGGTAAGCTAGGATACTGACTAACTTTACGGTAAGTGGGAGTTGGTTATATATGGAGGAATCCGCTGGGATTTTTAAAATTCATAGAATGAAAAAAAAAAAAATTGGAATTTACTGAAATTTTCAAAATTGAAATAACATTTTCGGGACGTTTATTACTATTTTTACAAAATGTGTTGACATTTTAAGAAAATTATGAACGGAAATTTGTTGAACCTTTTAAAACGTTATTGAAATTTACAGATTTTTTTTTTTAAATCTTCAGAATTTTTTTTGAAATTATTTTTAAAACTACTTAAATTTATCGAAATGCTTAACAGTTATTGAGGTTTATTCGAAATCATTAAGAAATTTATTAAATCATTCAAAAAAATATTCAATTATTTCATTAATAATTTATTGAATTTTTAGAGTAAATTATAATTCTTGAAAATATATTGAAATTTACTGAAATTTATTTTCATGAAATATTCTCAAAGGGCACATACCGTGCACTGATGTTATTAAAAGCCATATAATAATAATAATAATAATAATAATAATAATAATAATAATAATAATAATAATAATAATAATAATAATAATACGAAGCTCAACACCTAAATAGAATAATGAAAATAAATCAACTTTAATCTGCTAAACTAATTATAAAAACTCCAGTTTTTTCCAATATGATTATGACTCCAAACGCATCACGGTAACCAACTCCTGTTGCATTTTAAAAAAAGGAGAGAATTAAAATTGAATGAATCCACTACAGCTCTCAAAGAGAGTAGCCCCCGTGATGTAGTGCAATATTGCATGACTAGAACCCCCCTAACCCCATACCCCCCCCTCTAACCTCTCCCACCCTCTGTGTCACAGAATACTGCAACTGAAGTATATTTGAGTGTTGTACAAAGAGCTGCAGAGAGTTGGATAATCTGGAGAGTGTCTCTACGCAAGTGACAATTCCTTCGATCGAGGGGTTTAAAATTCGTCGTACGTGCGTACGGACGTTCCTCTTCTCGCCCGTGCTTGCGGACGCGACCGCACGCTCGTGGGTTGTACGTTACACACGAATTTCGTGCTTACTTAGGGCGTGAGTTTCTTGGAAAGGGGAGTCTATGCAAATCCTTTTAAAGTAGGCTATTTCTAAAATAATCGTGTCCTTGTATTCGCTGTAAGGAGATTATTATGTTTTTTATCTTATATATATATATATATTATATATATATATATATATATATATATTATATATAATATATATGTGTGTGTGTGTGTGTGTGTGTGTGTGTGTGTGCGCGTGTGTGTGTGTATAATATATATATATATATATATATATATATATATATATATATATATATATATATATATATATCAACATACATTCATACATATATAATACACATACATTTGAAATCTAAACTTTCCATTCTCGAACTATGCAAAAAAAAATAATAATAATAATAAATCAATAAAAGTAGAGTTTAATTACCATCGCAGCTTGATGACACTCACACAACGCATTGCATAACTGCTACTAAACGCTTTGGTTCCTCTATCTTTTATTTATTCATTTATTGCAAACACGGAGTGACGTCATAGGTCAAGAGAGTATACGCGGAAGAGGTCAAAGATCCATCAACTAGCGGGTTGGGGCGGGGGCGGGGGTTGTTTGGGGCCTGTGTGAGGAACTGAAAACGTGACACCTTCCTAAGGGTTAAAAGTTACGCGGTCAGTCAAAGGTCAAACGATGACCTGACCTGACCTGAAGTACCGTGCGACCTACATGTCAGGTCAAGGTCGATCCACCGGATGCTGGAGAAGAGGAAAGGTCGTCTAGGATTGCTTATGGCGATGTTTGCAGACAATGATCTTGAGACTGTTTATAGAGATGTTTATAGAAAATGCTTACAGAAATGTTTATAAGATTGTTTCTGAAAATGTTTATAGAGATGTTATGGAAATTGTTGCAGAAATATTTATTAGAGATGTTCATCGAAGAAAATGCTTGCAGAAATGGTTATAAGAATGTTTTCTGAAAATGTTTATAGAGATGTTTCTAGAAAATGTTTGCAGAAATGTTTATTGAGATGTTTATAGAAAATGCTTACAGAAATGTTTGTTTCTAAAATGGTTTAGAGAAATGTTTCTAGAAAATGTTTACAGAAATGTTTATAAGATTTTGTTTAGAAAAATGTTTTTATAGAGATTTTTGGTTCCCTTGGAAATTTGTTTGCAGAAATAGTTTTATATAGATGTTCATAGAAAATGCTTGCAGAAAAAGGTAGTTTTAAAGAATGTTTCTGAAAATGTTTATAGAAATGTTTACAGAAAATGTTTGTAAGAATGTTTCTGAAAAATTTTTATAGAGATGTTTCTCAGAAAATGTTTGCAGAAATGTTTATTGAGATGTTTATAGAAAATGCTTACAGAAATGTTTATATTTCTAAAATGGTTTAGAGAAATGTTTCTAGAAAATGTTTACAGAAATGTTTATAGGAATGGTTCTAAAAATGTTTCTAGAGATGCTTCTAGAGAAATGTTTACATAAATGTTTATGAGAATGCTTCTAAAAATGTTTATAGAGATGTTTCTAGAAAATGTTTACAGGAAGGTTTTCATAAAGAATGTTTTCTGAAAATGTTTATGAAAAAATGCACAGAAATGTTTATAAGAATGTTCTGTGGAAAATGAAAATGCTTATAAAAAATGTCACAGAAATGTTCATAAGAATGTTTCTGAAAATGTTTATAGAAAATGCTTACAGAAATGTTTAAAAGAATGTTTCTGAAAATGTTTACAGAAAATGCGTACAGAAATGTTTATAAGAATGTTTTTGAAAATATTTTTAGAAAATGTTTATAAGAATGTTTTTGAAAATATTTTTAGAAATGTTTCTAGAAAATGTTTACAGAAACGTTTATAAGAATGTTTCTGAAAATGTAGAAATGTTGAAAAAATTATAGAAAAGGTTCATAAACCCGTTTATAGCAAATATGTATACACACGTTTATAGAAAACGTTTATAGATGATTATAAAAAATGTACTGAAATATTTATAGGAAATGTTTATAAAAACGTTTACAGAAATGCTTACAAAAATATTTACAGAAATGTTTACAAAAACATTTATAGAAAGTGTCTACAAAATGTTGAATAGAAATGTTTACAAAAATATTTATTAAAAAATGTATGTTTTATAGGAAATGTTTGTAAAAACGTTTACAGAAATGCTTACAAAAATATTTACAAAAATGTTTACAAAAACGTTTATAGGAAGTGTCTGCAAAAACTTTTATAAGAAGTCTGCAAAAATGTTTAATAGAAATGTTTACAGAAATATTGATTAAAAAATATATGTTAGAAGATTTATGGAAAATATTTATAGAAATATTTATAGAAAATGTTTATAGAAGATGTTTATAGAAACATTTACAGAAAATATCTACAAAAAGCAGCTTACGGTTGCAGAACTAAATGGAAAAGACATTAGACGATTTGTATCGATAAAAGCCGCATGAAATATTGCAAATAAAGAGGACTCGTCTATTTCCCCCCCTCCAACCCCCGCCCCCCACCCCCCCGCCCCACCCCCAAGAGGAACCGACGTGACGTCACGGAAGCATACACTTAGGTACGAGGAGGAAGTGTGTTGGTTCGGAACGATGATGACGTCATCAGGGGAGGCAAGACGTGTGAATGATGCAACGCTGACGTCATCAGTCTGTACACACTTCCTTCTCTCTCTCTCTCTCTCTCTCTCTCTCTTTTTGTAGTGATGTGGTCAGGTCGATCGCTGTGAAGTTGCGACAGCACCTGTTTAAAAAGTCTCTCTCTCTCTCTCTCTCTCTCTCTCTCAGTAATGATGTGAATTCAAACCAATAGCAACAGTACCTAGTTAAAGTTTCTCTCTCTCTCTCTCTCTCAGTACCTAGTTAAAGTTTCTCTCTCTCTCTCTCTCTCAGACCTAGTTAAAGTTTCTCTCTCTCTCTCTCTCTTGATCCTGACCTGACGGTTTCTTACTAATTATTCATATAACATTCATCACCTGAACGTAATCTTGTTCATACATTTTACAGCTTGTATTTAAAAAGAAAAAAAAAAAAAAAAAAAAAAAAAAAAAAAAAAAAAACACAAACACACATTATTCAGTAGGAAATGTGGATCGTTTTTCCTTTGAGAAATGTGAACACATTTGCCTTCTAGCGATCATTACATAAAACCAGATATTTCATAAACTTAAGTCTGACTATGAGTTTTTTTTCTTATTTTTTTCAACTAATAACCGGAGCACAGATTTACCTCTTCAAAAACTGCTTTACAAAACTTGATATTTCATAAACTTACATTTTGATTTACAGATTTAATTAAACATAAATCACATTATCTTTTATTCATTTATTTATTTATTTATCCATTAATTTACAGATTTTATTAAACAAAAAAATCATCGTGATTTTTTAAAAATTAATTTATTTATAATATAATTTGAGCACATACCAGTCAACAATGACTTAACAAAACCAGATCATTCACAAACATAAATCTAAACGGGAAATTTTTTTATATATAAATTTTAAAATAAATTTAAAAATAATTGGCATTAGAACATGATCAAAGTATGCCGAAATTCTAAAAAAAAAAATTAAAAAAAAAATACCACTACCTCGACAACAACAAAAAGCTTAATAGCGAGCTCGTACTACCAATTCATAACTGGAAAAGTATTGTCTGCAAATATCTTTTTAAATGACCTCAAGAGTGATTGCTTAGTAGTACAGAGAAATTAAAACAGAAGTAAATGAATATCAATTTTGTTGTGTGAAGACTTTTTACCTTTCTTTTTTTTTTTTTTACCTGGAGGATGCTGACAACAATTCCTCTAATGCATTTACTATTGCTTTAAATTTACTGTGTAACGACATTTTTTGTCAGCGAGTGATGTTGATGTACATGTATGTATGTATGTATGTATGTAATGTATGTTTGTATTGAATGTGTATAGATATTATTATATACATATAGTATAAGTATATATACACACATGTACTATTATATATATATATACATATATATATATATATAATATAGTATATA
>NC_061101.1:1589526-1637026 GCF_015104395.2 Macrobrachium nipponense | reverse complement strand
CAAAGAACCTTTTAAGTAATGCCCTGCAGTTGTACCGCGTGAGTTGCACTACCGCCCTACCGGGTCCTCGGAAGATACTCTTAACTCGTGATTATCTGAAAGGTGAACTTGAATTTTTATGGGGTTCTCTGGCAAAGGTCATGGGGGTGAGTTCAGGTAAAGGAGAATCCAAGAAGAAGATTATTTAAAAGTATAATGGACCCAGTGTGCTGACTGCTGGATATTGCTGTTTGTGGTGTTTGTGAAGGGGGGGGGTGGGGGGGGGGGGAGGGAGGGGGGGGGGCGCCGGTGACGGGGGCGAATTAAACATTATATTATAACTCACGATAATGAAAAGGAAAGGTGCTGAATCTCTTGCATTAAAGTGTTTCCAGAATCTCATTAAGGCTCTCATAACCATCGACTTTCTGCCTGGACAGAGTAGAATTATATCAGGGTACATTTAAGATATAAACACAAAATTTTTTTATTTTCTAATAAAATTCTTGCACATATTACATCTTACAAACAAAACAAATGACTATCGATGAAGCAACATTATTTTTCTTGATTTTATTTCGATATTCTACTAGAACCGAACAGTATTTTATCAATATTCATTTAGTAAATTCCCAATTGATATTTTCTAACTGAATTCCTCTCTCGATATTACATTTACTTTCAAACTTAACTATTGCTCTCGAAGACGTATCATTCTATCTTCATTATTTCATTTTATGATACGAATGAACGACACATAAGCTCCTCCCCTTTAAATGAATACCTGTGGGTGCATTCTTATTTAAAAAAAAAATTAATTGCATACCTGGAATCATTCATAACGTTAATCACGATTAAATTTTCCATTTTCCAGGTAACTCTGTTGTACTCAAAGCCGAAAAAAAACGGGAAAAAAAAACTCTACTCTATACTAATATCACTGGGAAACTGGAATATTGCTCCTGGCGAAGAAAAGCTTCTGTGCATTAAGAGGAGTTAACGCTGGAAAATGTAAACAAAGACCTGGACCCCTTTACAGTGAACCCAGAACCACCTTCACGAATCACTAAGTCTTCGAAAGTATTCTGTCTGTATTTCAGTCCACATCTACCAAGACTTTTATGCGTAAATTCACGCATATATCAACGCGCGGATGCGTGCAACCTGCGTGAATCTTAATATGCTTTCCCACGTAGGTGAGATCTTTAAGCTACGATGTCAAATGGACTTATTATAGTTTATTAGTGATTTCTTCTTTTTGGAAACTGTCGTTTTATTCATATGCAACAAAAAAAAGAAGAAAGAAAAATTACTCATTTGTGAAGTTTGGAGTCAAAACGTAATCTAGATAATTATTTTTCCAGTAAACAAGAAGAAAAATACATATTTTGGAGACTCTATCCACGTTTCATTCAATTGCAAAAAAGAAAAAAAAAATACGCATTTATGAAGTTTGGAGTCAAAACGTTTTAATCTAGATAATTATTTTTCCAGTAAACAAAAAAGAAAATACATAATATTTTGGAGAGACTATCCACGTTTCATTCAATTGCAAAAAAGAAAAAAAACGCATTTATGAAGTTTGGAGTCAAAACGTTATAATCTAGAAAATTATTTTTCTACTAAACAAGAAGAAAAATAAATATTTCTGAGATTCTACCCAAGAGGTTCTCACACTCTAAGTTTTACATAGCAAAATGTCCACTGTTGTCGGAAACGCTCAAGAAAACAGTGAGTAACGAGTCTGATAAACAATTTTGCAAAAGTGATGCAAACTTTACCTTATCAACGAGAGCCACTTCAACTTAAGTGAGAAGAATAAAACAGTTCGTCATCAACCATCTATACGGAACAAATCTCTCTCTCTCTCTCTCTCTCTCTCTGTGTGAAAAGTGAAGACTAGTTTGTTAGAGCGCAATACATAGGGAAATGATTTCCGTATTTCCGAATGGATGCGAGAAAAAGTTTGCTAATAGATCTCTCTCTCTCTCTCTCTCTCTCTCTCTCCTCTCCTCCTCCTCCTCCTCCACCTTACCCAGCAAATTCAGAGCGACAAAGGACCAAATAACTATTTTTCGAAGCCGATCACAGACGCTCGTATTCCGGAGACGAGAGGACGCCAGCATAAGAGACACTCAATTACGCGTGCCATTGAATAAAGCTACTCAGTGCACGCACGCACACAAGCAAAAGTGACGTCCTACTGCCATTCACAGGGGGAAAAAATCCCCAGAGAGAGAGAGAGAGAGAGAGAGAGAGAGAGAGAGAGAGAGAGAGAGAGAGGCGTATGAGTCAATGGACAAAGACCTCGTAGCAGCGCCGTTTGATAACGGATGACAGAGAGCCAATAAGAAAAAAAAATGAAAATAAAAAAAAAAGATTGAAAATAAACATTGCTTCTAATGAACGCGAGGAAGACGTCTGCAAATAAAGCACCGGTCGTTAATGGAAGGAATGAATTGATTGCGCTACTGAAAAATTCGGCGTTGTGTCAGTTTTGAGCGATCGAGCAGCGATATGCGTTGTTGCTGAAGCTCATTTCAAGTTGGGGGGGGGGGGGGGGGTGGGGGGGGGGGGGGTTTGGTAGCTCTCTCTCTCTCTCTCTCTCTCTCTCTCTCTCTCTCTCTCTCTCTCCCCAGGCAACGGACGTTTCTTTGGCATTAGCTTGAGTAACGGGAGAACAGAATAAGCCTTTATCTACTAATGAAAGAAATATAGCTCTTCTTAAGTGGTACGTTTGGACGAGAAGTGACGTCAATACAAGTAGTTTTAGAAGTGCAGAATTATGAATTTATTATTTATTACTAAAAAAAAAAATATTTTCAGAGACAGATTTAGATGAATATAATTTAAAGTAATTTAGAAAAGGGAATTTATGACCAATTAATAAACAAAAAAATTATTACTAAAAATATTCTCCAGAGACAGATTTAGATGAATATAATTTTAAGGCATTTTGGAAGTAGGAATTTATGACCGATTATTATAAAAAGAAACCTATTCTTTAAGTGATAAGTCGAGACGGAAAGTGATAAATTTTCATATCACTTCAGGAGCACACGGGAAGGATTCTATACTCCATCGTTTCTAAAAGGCAACTGTCTATAAAAGAAAGTCACGTAATTTTTCAATAATATCAAGAGGACAAGGGTAGACTTTCATTAACTGTTCTAAAAAAACACACTTAGTTTAACCAGACCACTGATATGATTAAGAGCTCTCCTATAGGGCTGGCCAGAAGGATTAGATATTTTTTCACGTGGCTAGGAACCAATTGGTTACCTAGCAACGGGACCTACAGCTTATTGTGGGATCCGAACCACATTATATAGAAAAATTCATTCCTAATCGCCAGAAATAAATTCCTCCGATTCCATGCTGGCAGAGCGGGGAATCGAACTCGCGACTACCGAATCGGTAGAGGAGCATGTAATCCACTCGTCCAACGAGCTTTTGATGAAAAGTTGTATAATTTCAAATAATTTACAAGGCGTGATCCGACCTCCAGCTTGTAAGTTGTGAACTTATATTCCTAACTTTTAACGTAAATTGAAACGTGCTGAAATCTTCGGTCAAATAGAGCGTTGTTTCACCAACGAAAATTAAAATAAATACGATTTGTTTCATTAGATATAATTTTCTGTACCGTTTACGATGCATACTATTTATTTTTTATTACATTTTCATTCTAATAAATAAATCATAAATATCCTATCCTGAAATTCCTGTATCTTTAACTCAACATTAAACACCTTTTCCACACCTTTTTAGGATTTTCCGTAGACCTTTCCTGTCCCCCTAACTAGAACAACAACAACAGCAAAGTAGTTTGAAGGCTTACTCCCCGAGCAAGCGATAAAATGAACGTACATGCATAAATGCAAGGCTATCCCGTCCGAAACCCGGTAGTTACGATGGAAGCTGAAAGTTCCGGGGAAAATCATTATCCCTTCAGTAATTACGCGGCAAATTTTCGAAGCCGTCCGCGATCGGGGGCGGAGGAGGGAATGGAGGGGGGGGAGGGCGGAAATCTTTGAGCGGGTGTAAAAGTCCTTTTTTTTTTGGCGAACCCATTTCTGCGACTGGTGCGCCACTGACTGCTGCTGCTGCTGCCTAAATATCTTTTTCGAATATACGAATATTGATTCTGAAACGCATGTTATCACGCGTGGCTAAATCTGTCATCATTAACTACAGAGGAAAATATGCAAATGAGCAATACTTTTTTTTATTTCTATTTTTTATTTTTGGCTGAACGGCAAGCGTTGACGATGCGTAATTAGTATTGATGTCATGCTTTTTTTTACTCTGTCTGTCTGTCTGTCTGTCTGTCTGTCTCTCTCTCTCTCTCACCGAAATAAAAACACTTGTTTGTGGTTAACCAATACCAAGGTTTTTCTTCATCTGAAGCTCGACTACGCGGTCTATTGCTTTTTGTATTTTAAATGATGATGTACGCTTAATTAACCGAAGTTTTGCGTACAGGCTTGAGAGAAAGATACTGACCTCTCTCTCTCTCTCTCTCTCTCTCTCTCTCTCTCTCGATACTGAGAGTTCCACTGTTAATATGTAAGCATAAAAATGAGTATTGAAAGGATGAGAAATTTGCTTAGAAGTGGTTCAGTCATGAGGGAGGAATACGAAAAGAAAGAGAAGGGATTACGAGCTGGGAAGGTAGGTGGATAGATGGTGTGAAAGAGGCTTTGGAAACGAAGGCAACGAGAGAGGTGAGGGACGCAGTGTGTACGTTTAGAGGGATATTGGCGGTTGGCAGACGAGCAGCAGCTAATGAGCTTTCATCCTAACAGTGTATGATGTGGGTAATATTTGGAAGGTATCTGCACGGGGTTTCATCCGTTAATCAGCCGTTATCTATATATGATATATATATATATATATATAGATATATATATATGTATATATAAATATATATATATATATATATATATATATATATATATATATATATATCATACATACATATATATATATATATATATATATATATATATATATATATATATATATATATTATATATATATATCTATATATATATATTATATATATATATATATATATATATATAGTATATATATATATACACATATAAATATATATATATATATATATATATATATATATATATATATACTATATAGTATGTATATATAGTATACATATATATAATGTTTGTGTGTGTGAATGTGTGTGAAACTGACTTACTGTGTTTGAAGCAGGTATAATGGGAAATGAAATGCAATGTTCAAATTATTTCTCTCTCTCTCTCTTTTCTCATTTCCTTTCTTCCCAATCTGTGCATGTTTTTATTATTTTGTTGTTGTCTTGGGGTCGGGAGGGTGTGTTCATGCCACGTTTGGAATCACATGCCATCTGCAATCTCTGGATCTGAATTCGTTCGAAATATCCTCAAATCTCCTAGTTGGTCCAATGTCCCAAGTTTTCCCACGTCCCAGCTGTGCAGAATTAATTATTATTATTATTATTATTATCATTATTATTATTATTATTATTAATTCACAGTCCTCCAATTCGACTGGGTTGTATTTATATGTGTGGGTTCAGGGTTATATCCTGCCTCTTTAGGAGTCCATCACATTTCTTACTATGTGCATAGCTTCTAGGAGCACACTCTTCTGCATGAGTCCTGGAGCTACTTCAGCCTCTAGTTTTTCTAGATTCCTTTTCAGGGATCTTGGGATCGTGCCTCCTAGTGTTCCTATGATTGTGGGTACAATTTCCACTGGGATGTCCCATATTCTTCTTATTTTTATTTCAAGGTCTTGATACTTATCGATTTTCTCCCATTAATGAGTGATACTTTTTTCATGGTTATTATTATTATTAGTTATTATTATTATTATTATTTAATTATTATTATTATTATTATTATTAAAAGAAAAGAATAAATCACTAAAGGTAACAGGTATAAACAATAATAATAATAATAATAATAATAATAATAATAATAATAATAATAATAATAATAAAAATAAATAATAATAATACCATAGGACAGCAGAGTACTAGATGAGAGAGAGAGAAAAAAAATGGATAAGTATCAAGACCTGAAAACAGAAATAAGAAGGATATGGGATATGCCAGTGGAAATTGTACCCACAGTCACAGGAACACTAGAAAGTACGATCCCAAGGTCCCTGAAAAGGAACCTGGAAAAACTATAGATGCCGAAGTATAGCTCCAGGACTCGTGCAGAAAGTGTGCGCTTCTGGAAACAGCGCACTTGGAAAGAAAAGTGAAGGACTCCTAAGGAGGCAGGATGAAACAACCCGAACCCCCCAACACTATAAATACCACCCAGTCGAATTGGAGGACTGTGATAGACCAAAATATTATTATTATTATTATTATTATTATTATTATTATTATTATTATTATTATTATTCTGGAGATGGAGCAAGCTGACGACAGGAGCCACTGACCAGAATTCAAACTTCCAAAGAATATTAAGGCGCCCATTCGAAAGACATATATCAGGTCATGGGAAATACAGAAAGAAGCGATCAGCTCTTAGAAAAAACAGATGATTGAACAAATAAACAAATAAAATTGTAAAAAGAGATAAATAAACAAATAAATAAAAATATAAATAGCATTAAAAAATTCCCTTTAACACTATTGGACCTCACTCACCAGCAAGCAGTAAATCTGTTGCTTGCAGTTTGTTCGACTGATAAGCGGAAAGCAGTGGAAGAATATTTGAGGGAGGGGAGGGGGAGGGGGGGTTGTTGTGGTGGGAGGGAGGGGGGGCGTGTTCTGCATTGGATGGACCTCCCTGAACCCTCGGTAACTCCCACATCCATCCCTCCCCCAACACATTGAGGGGATGGAGAAGGGGGGGGGGGGGTGCTAAAGGAAAGAGCGCTGAAGGGCGGCTTAGTTGATCCCTTCTCCCCGTAAAAAAAAAAAAAAAAAAAAAAAAAAAAAAAAAAAAAAAAAAGAAAAAAAAAAAAAAAAAAAAAAAAAAAAAAAAAAAAAAAAATGAAAAAAAAAAAAAAAAAAAAAAAAAAAAAAAAAAAAAAAAAAAAAAGAGAGAGAGAGAGAGAGAGAGAGAGAGAGGGAGAGAGAGAGAGGAGAGAGAGAGAGGGATCTTTAAAAAATGAAAGGGATCTCTTTATAATCCTCTCTATGCTCCCGGCATGTAAAGCGAAAGAAGCGAACTTTAATCTTATATTGCGTGGGTGACTCTACCTGTACATGTCCGTATGAGTTCGTGGGCGTAGGCGTTGCATTTGCGTGTTGTTTGCGTCGATACGAGAGAGAGAGAGAGAGAGAGAGAGAGAGAGAGAGAGAGAGAGAGAGGCTGTTTGTGGACAACGATTGGCTCGGGAAGAGGTTTTAAAAGTAGCGTATCTCGTGTTGTTTGCGTCCACGCCAGAGAGAGAGAGAGAGAGAGAGAGAGAGAGAGAGAGAGAGAGAGAGAGAGAGAGAGAGAGAGAAGGGGGGAGGAGGCTCTGTAAAAAAAAACGCTCGCTGGAATCCTTGATCCTGCTTTGTGTCCATACATTCTTTCCGCCACAGAAGGTCGGCCAACGAAAGTAGGCGTTTGAAGCAAATGACAGCTTTTGAAATCGGATGCCGGTCTTATCTCGCATGTTTTTTCTCTTTTTTTTTTTCGCATGTCCTCGATTCGCTGATTTATGACACCAGAGAGAGAGAGAGAGAGAGAGAGAGAGAGAGAGAGAGAGAGAGAGAGAGACATCAGATGGAGTCAGTCTCTCTCAAAGAGTATGTGTTTGTTGAGTTTTTTGTGGGAATATCCAAATATTTTTTTTGAGTGTCGGGGCTTTCATGGTCTATTTTGCTGGTCTCTCTCTCTCTCTCTTTTACACGTGCAGTCAATAACAAAAATATTCATATATATATATATAATTATATATATATATATATATATTATATATATATATATATATTATACATATATAATATATATTATGCTACACACAAACACCTGCACACATATGTATATATATAATGTGTGTGTGTGTGTAGGTGCTTGTGTACGATTATTACAGCACCATGCCACTAATTCCGTTGCTGTCTCCGACAACTAGTAATTGTTGTTGCTTTTTGGGGTTAATATAATTCTACTATCTACAAGGATCTACAAACCTCATTCTCAAAGCTCAAACTTTGTAGACGACAGCATCGTTACATCAACTTTCTTACGACAAAAAAAGTCCACGACATCCCGTCAGAATACGATGTTCCTGGAAGTCGATATCACGTAATATCTCTCCGTTAACTCGACGTCGCATTCCTTACTTGGTTAAGCTCTGGGTTGGCTGAATAGTCCTCGAAACATTGACGCCGTAGAGTTCTTTTGGGAAATGCCAGAGACCAGTCTCGTATACACCGTTTCAATGACCCAGCAAGGCAGATTTGGGTCATGATATCAAACTCATATTTTGAACTGATCTCTTATAATTCATAACTGATCGTTGATCCTCTCTTCCTGCAGAGTTTGTTTGTTTGTATGGTGTTTTTACGTTGCGAGGAAACCAGTAGGGTTATTCAGGCAACCGGGACCCTAACGCTTTGAACTTTCGAACTTCCGAACCACGTCGAGAGCGAACTTCTACCAAACAGAAATACGCATCTCTGCTGACCCCTCATTGGAAGGCCCGATGTCGTGAAATTACAACCTGAAATATTCAACCGGAGATGCAATGCATTACTACCCTCAATCAATTTTTCTCCTCTACTTTTCACGATTTATCTACATTTTTAAGCATTTATTTAATAAACTGTTAATTTATCTATGCTTTCTGCTATCGAATCTCTTCTTTCTGCATTTCCTATTGCTTTCTGTAACTTTTTTTTTTTTAATGAACATCGTATTCTTTGGAAGTTTGAATTTCAAGTCAATGGTCCCCTACGGGTCTGTTCCGTATGAATAGGGTTCACCCCCTGAATAATAATAATAATAATATAATAATAATAATAATAATAAAATAATAATAATAATAATAATAATAATAATAATAGTCTCTGCATATAAACGATCAGGAAAGAATATATGCAGAGACTCAGGGCGATACTCGAGTCAAAACTCAACGCCGGAAATATGATATAAAAAAGCCATAAACATATGGGCAGTGCCAGTAATCAGATACAGCGCAAGGAATAGTGGAATGGACGAAGGCAAGAACTCCGCAGCATAGATCAGAAACCAGGAAACATATGACAATACACAAAGCACTACACCCAAGAGCAAATACGGACAGACTGTACATAACACGAAAGAAAGGAGGGAGAAGACTACTAAGTATAGAGGACTGCGTCAACACCGAGAACAGAGCACTGGGGCAATATCTGAAAACCAGTGAAGACGAGTGGCTAAAGAGTGCATGGGAAGAAAGGACTAATAAAAGTAGACGAAGACCCACAAAATATACAGAGACAGGAGAATGACAGACAGAACAGAGGACTGGCACAACAAACCAATGCACGGACAATACATGAGACAGACTAAAGAACTAGCCAGCGATGACACATGGCAATGGCTACAGAGGGGAGAGCTAAAGAAGGAAACTGAAGGAATGATAACAGCGGCACAAGATCAGGCCCTAAGAACCAGATATGTTCAAAGAAAGATAGATGGAAATAACATCTCTCCCATATGTAGGAAATGCAATACGAAAAATGAAACCATAAACCACATAGTAAGTGAATGCCCGGCACTTGCACAGAACCGAGTACAAAAAGAGGCATGATTCAGTGGGCAAAAGCCCTCCACTGGAGCCTGTGCAAGAAACATCAGCTACCTTGCAGTAATAAGTTGGTACGAGCACCAACCTGAGGGAGTGATAGAAAACGATCACGCAAAGACCTCTGGGACTATGGTATCAGGACGGATAGGGTGATACGTGCAAACAGACCAGACGTGACGTTGATTGACAAAGTCAAGAAGAAAGTATCACTCATTGATGTCGCAATACCATGGGACACCAGAGTTGAAGAGAAAGAGAGGGAAAAAATGGATAAGTATCAAGATCTGAAAATAGAAATAAGAAGGATATGGGATATGCCAGTGGAAATCGTACCCATAATCATAGGAGCACTAGGCACGATCCCAAGATCCTTGAAAAGGAATCTAGAAAAACTAGAGGCTGAAGTAGCTCCGGGCCTCATGCAGAAGAGTGTGATCCTAGAAACGGCACACATAGTAAGAAAAGTGATGGACTCCTAAGGAGGCAGGATGCAACCCGGAACCCCACACTATAAATACCACCCAGTCGAATTGGAGGATTGTGATAGAGCAAAAAAAACAAAAAACAAAAACAAAATAATAATAAGGCCAAAGCACATAAGATCCAACGGTACATGAACAGGAATAAGAGATACCAACAGAACAAACTATTCGGAACTAACCAGGAAAGACTATACAGCCAACTAAGAGGGGAAGACAACCACCAAGAAATTCCTGAAGCCGAACCAAGTAAGAGACTCTGGGAAAACATATGGAGCAATCCGGTATCACACAACAAACATGCAACATGGCTCCAGGAAGTCAAGGAAGAAGAAACAGGGAGAATAAAATAAAGATTCACAGAGATCACGACAGACACAGTCAGACACCAACTAAAGAAAATACCAAACTGGAAAGCCCCAGGTCCCGATGAAGTCCATGGATACTGCTCAAAAACAAAACTTCAAGGCCCTACACCCACGAATAGCAGAACAACTCCAGCATTGTCTCAAATCACCATGCACCCAAATGGATGACCACAGGAAGGACATCCTTAGTACAAAAAGACAAGAGTAAGGAAATATAGCCATAACTACAGGCCTATCCACCCCTGCCTACCAATAATGTGGAAGTTACTAACAGGTATTATCAGTGAAAGGCTATACAATTACCTAGAGGAGACAAACACCATCCCCCACCAACAGAAAGGCTGCAGAAGGAAGTGTAGGGGCACAAAAGACCAGCTCCTGATAGACAAAATGGTAATGAAGAACAGTAGGAGAAGGAAAACCAACCTAAGCATGGCATGGATAGACTATAAGAAAGCCTTCGACATGATACCACACACATGGCTAATAGAATGCCTGAAAATATATGGGGCAGAGGAAAAACACCATCAGCTTCCTTCAAAAATACAATGCGCAACTGGAATACAATACTTACAAGCTCTGGAATAGGACTAGCAGAGGTTAATATCAGGAGAGGGACCTTCCATGGAGACTTACTGTCCCCACTACTCTTCGTAGTAGCCATGATTCCCATGACAAAAGTACTACAGAAGATGGCTGCCGGGTACCAACTCAAGAAAAGAGGCAACAGAATTAACCATCTAATGTTCATGGACGACATCAAGCTGTATGGTAAGAACATCAAGGAAATAGATACCCTAATCCAGACTGTAAGGATTGTATCTGGGATAGAAAAATGCGCCTTAGTCAACATACAAAAGGGCAAAGTAACAAGAAATGAAGGGATAAAGCTACCAGATGGGAGCAACATCAAACACATAGATGAGACTGGACACAAATACCTGGGAATAATGGAAGGAGGGGATATAAAACACCAAGAGATGAAGGACACGATCAGGAAAGAATATATGCAGAGACTCAAGGCGATACTGAAATCAAAACTCAACGCGAAGGAAATATGATAAAGCCATAAACACATGGGCAGTGCAGTAATCAGATACAGTGCAGGAATAGGTGAAAATGGAAACCACGAAGGGCAAGAACTCTTGCAGCATAGATTCAGAAAACAGGAAGCTTATGACAATACACAAAGCACTACACCCAAGAGCAAATACGGGACAGACTATACATAACACGAAAGGAAGGAGGGAGAGGACTACTAAGCATAGAGGACTGCGTCAACATCGAGAACTGAGCACTGTAGCAATATCTGAAAACCAGTGAAGACGAGTGGCTAAAGAGTGCATGGGAAGAAGGACTAATAAAAGTAGACGTAGACCCACAAATATACAGAGACAGGAGAATGACAAACAGAACAGAGGACTGGCACAACAAACCATTGCACGGACAATACATGAGAGAGACTAAAGAACTAGCCAGCGATGACACGTGGCACTTGCACAGAACCAGTACAAAAAGAGGCATGATTCATTGGCAAAAGCCCTCCACTGTAGCCTGTGCAAGAAACATCAGCTACCTTGCAGTAATAAGTGGTACGAACACCAGCCTGAAAGAGTGATAGAAAAACGATCAGGCAAGATCCTCTGGGACTATGGATCAGAAAACAGATAGGGTGATACGTGCAAATAGACCAGACGTGACGTTGATTGACAAAATCAAGAAGAAAGTATCACTCATTGATGTCGCAATACCATGGGACACCAGAGTTGAAGAGAAAGAGAGGGAAAAAATGGATAAGTATCAAGATCTGAAAATAGAAATAAGAAGGATATGGGATATGCCAGTGGAAATCGTACCCATAATCATAGGAGCACTAGGCACACTCGCAAGATCCCTGAAAAGGAATCTAGAAAAAATAGAGGCTGAAGTAGCTCCAGGACTCATGCAGAAGGGTTGTTGATCCCCCTAGAAACGGCGCACATAGTAAGAAAAGTGATGGACTCCTAAGGAGGCAGGATGCAACCGGAACCCCCATACTATAAATACCACCTAGTCGAATTGGAGGACTGTAATAGAGCACCATAATAATAATAATAATAATATAATTTTTTTGGTCTATCACAGTCCTCCAATTCGACTGGTTGGTATTTATAGAGTGGGGTTCCGCGTTGCATCCTGCCCCCTTAGGAGTCCATCACTCTTCTTACTATGTGCGCCGTTTCTAGGATCACACTCCTGGCGCTACTTCAGCCTCTAGTTTTTCCAGATTCCTTCCCAGGGATCTTGGGATCGTGCCTAGTGTTCCTATGATTGTGGGTACAATTTCCACTGGCATATCCCATATCCTTCTTATTTCTATTTTCAGATCTTGATACTTATCCATTTTTTCCCTTTCTTTCTCTTCAACTCTGGTGTCCCATGGTATTGCGACATCAATGAGTCATACTTTCTTCTTGATTTTGTCAATCAACGTCACGTCTGGTCTATTTACACGTATCACCCTATCATAATAATAATAATAATAATAATTATTATTATTATTGCAATGAAGCCGTAAAAGAGACCCAGTATATTCACATGATTAAATCTCTTAGATTCTATATTTCCCCGGAAATAATTTTCATTTTTATCTTTATAACTATTTTCGACAATATAGTTTCGAGTAGCCTAAGCAAAATAGGATTTCTAAGACACCATTTTAATTTTCACATCTATTTTCTGTTTTCCAAAAGCACTGCTGATAATGGAGCGCCTCAGTGGCGTGATCGGCATGGTGTTGGCGTGCCACCTCGGCGGCCGCAAGTTCGATTCTCGAGCATTCCATTGAGGGGTCAGAGATGTGTATTTCTGGTGATAGAAGTTCACTCTCGACGTGGTTCGGAAGTCACGTAAAGCCGTTGGTCCCGTTGCTGAATAACCACTGGTTCCACGGAACGTAAAAATACCATACAATAACAATAACAATAATAATAACAATAATAATGTTACGACGAAGCCTGAGCGTTTATTATGTGCCTCGTCCAACAACTATTTACGAACGTAAGTCCAGTTTCTAAAGTAGGCAACGTTGTTAATGAATTCATAAAATAATTTTTTTTGGTGGGGTGGGTGATGGGTGGGGGGGTGGCGGGGGGGGGGAGGAGGAGGGGGAGGGGGACTCTGCAGGAATTTAAATGAGATTGGTCACGAACAACTGAGCAGCGATAATGAATTTGCCTGGTTCGAAAATGTCAAGTGACCTTTCTGCGATTTTTTTTTTTTTTTTTTTTTTAATAATGACAAACTTCCATCGAAGAGGACAGCCAGTTGTAATCTTTAGCAAGAATAGCAAGATTTCCTCCATAAAATCGTTAAAAGTTATAGGAATATGGATTAAATCCATGGAATATTTTATATCTATTTAATGTTTCTGCCAAAATCTACGGTCAAATAGAGCGTTGTTTCACCAACGAAAATTAAAAATGAATACGCTATATTTTTTCAGAGATAATTGTTCTGTAATGTTTAACATGCGCATTATATATATATATATATATATATATATATATATATATATATATACTATATATTATATATATATATATATGTGTGTGTGTGTGTGTGTGTGTGTGTGTAATAGGTAATTACATTTTAAATAGTGATGTGAAAACATTACTTGAGAAACGTAGATGTCACATAATCAGGTCAGGGGCCAATGGGCCATGGAAGAAAGTCTGCCCAAAATCCACAGTCCAGGATGTGTATGAGCATGTGAACCTTACCTAAGCAAATGTATGATAAAACATCAACAACCCCCTTCCGTGAGAATCTACTTAGTCTCAGGGGATGATGTGTCTTAACCTAGATAAGTATGTTCGTTCGTATACCTGTGTCTTTTAAGTTAAGTATAACTTAGATTTACCAGACCACTGAGCTGATTAACAGCTCTCTAAGAGCTGGCCCGAAGGATTAGATATTTTTACGTGGCTAGGAACCAGTTGGTTACCTAGCAACGGGGCCTACAGCTTATTGTGGGATCCGAACCACATTACATCGAGAAATGAATTTCTATCACCAGAAATAAATTCCTCTGATTTCGTGTTGGCCGAGCCGAGAATCGAACTCGGAACACCAGATTGGCAGCCGAGCGCGAAGTCCACTCGTCCAACTGGAAACTACCTGTATCTTTTGCTCGCCTATGATTTGTAAATGAATTGTAAGCTCAGATTTCCTGTTCTCCTCTTGGCTCAAACACACATTCAGAAACCTTCTCTGCAAGCTATCTCAAGATGTAATATTTTACAGAATATAAGTGTATTTTGTTACTCTGGTTTTCCACGACTTGCCCTCTACCCACGCAAGAATATGAATATCAAGTTAAGAGAATATCTTCGCAGTTCAACGGAGGAAGAAAGAGACTGAGAGAGAGAGAGAGAGAGAGAGAGAGATCACTGATGTTCGCCATGTGAACCAAAATTACACACAAGTGGTCCGTTTTGTAAACACGGCGTACCACTAATAAATAAATAAATAAATAAGTAAATAAATATATACATACATACTTATAACATACATATATATATATATATATATATATATATATATATATATATATATATATATATAATATATAATAGTATATATATATAATAAGTTTTTCATTCTAAAAAATAAATCATGAATATCCTATCCTAACATTCCTGCATCTTTAACTTGACGCGGAACACATTTTTCAGACCTTTTTTAGGCACTTCCATAGACTTTTCCTAACCCCCAACAAGAACAAGAACAACAGCAGCAACAAAAGCAACAAAGTTGTAAGCTAAAATAAGGCAAATGGTTCTAACATACTTTGTAGAATGTTCAGGCAAGCCTGCAACAGCCTGAATGGGTGTAAATGTTATGATTTTATGCAGAATGACTATTTGACATGTAGAAACCAGTGATGTTACCTAGAGCAACATTGCACATAAGAGCCAGAGAAAATTCAAATATTAAACCTACAGATGACAAAATAATTATATTATGATTATTTTACGGCCATCGCCTGATGCATTAATACATGCATGTGTATCGCACACAACTGAAGTAAAGCCGAGTACTCTAAGTTAAGTATATCTTAGTTTTACCTGACCACTGAGCTGATTAACAGCTTTCCAAGGGCTGGCCTTAAGGATTAGATATTTTGACGTGGCTAGGAACCAATCGGTGACCTAGTCACGGGACCTACAGCTTATCGTGGAATCCGAACCACATTACATCGAGAAATGAATTTCTAATCATCACTCGGCCAACGAGGAACTCGAATAGTACTCCGATCACTCGAACTACGATGCTTGAAAACGAGAAAGTGCTGAAATATTAGGCTGTATGAACGTCCTCTCTTGCAATTTCATACTCATTTCCATATCTGTTTCTTTATGCATTACCCATGAAATGTCACATAGAGTTTCTACTGAGGATTACCTTTATAAAGCATTACGTCTGGCTCACATTACTGTTCATGTGTCTCTACTTAGGATTACCTTTATAATGCATTACGTCTGACTTGCATTATTGTTATTGTGATGAAAACGGGTGAATGTGTCCTTATGACATTTGTGAGAGTTTATACTTACGGAGCGCAGAAAATGTCAAGGGAAAATGATGCCGATCTGTATGAAAGAAAAAGGTCATATTCTTAATTCAGCAAACGTTATGAAACGTTACTCTCAAAACGTTTTCAAATGCTTAAAACCATTTTCCTTACGTCCTTTAAAGTTACTATAGTAGGTTCACACCAACCGTGCATCTGATGTCTGGACCCCTCCCTTACGACGCTGCCGATTGGCTGTTGATAAGCCAATCACAGGGCTGGTAAACTCTCAGTCTCTCTCGATAGAGTTCACATAGGCAGGATGTATGTTCCACCTCTCCTGAGGGACGCGTCTTTCAGAATTATCCCTCAGGAGAGGTGGAACATACATTCTGACTATGTGAACTCTCTCGAGAGACGAGATAGTTCACACAAGGAGGATGTATGTTCCACCTCTCCTGAGGGACACGTCTTTCAGAATTATCCCTCAGGAGAGGTGGAACATACATCCTGCCTATGTGAACTCTCTCGAGAGACTGAGAGTTTCCATCCATGATTAATTAATGACCACACTCTCACCGAGGACGACGTGAAGACCTTTCTCTTGGGCTCAAACCGCAACTGAAGACGCCCTTAACTCTTGAGAAAGGAAGGAACAAAGAATCTAGACCGAAGACTAACACTGGGACCTACGTGGTCACTCAGCGCTGAAAGGGAAATCGAGAACAGCAAGACTTGGAAGGCGTAACAAGAGGATGGGTCGCATAATGGTAAGGGAAAAAAAAAGAGAATATACATGGAGACACAGTAAAAGGAATGAAAGGGGCTGCAGCTAAGGGCCTAAGTTTGGTTTATATACATTGGCATTATGCCAAGTACTGGGGCAACTGAGGCCATTCAGCGATCGAAAAGGAAATTGACAGTAACAAGTTTGAAAGGTGTAACAGGAGGAAAACCCCAAAAGCAGTTGCACTGTGAAACAATTATTGTTAGGAGAGGGTGGAGAGTAAACTGGCATGAAGAGAATACGAACGGAGGTACAGTAAAAGGAATGAAAGTAGTGGCAGCTAGGGAGGACCGAAGGAACGCTGCGAAGAACCTGAGGTAATGCCTACATTGCACCGAATGAGGTGCACTGACGGCATTACCCCCTTAAGGAAGGGACAGAGCTTAAACAGTGAGTACAAAGCGAACTCTGACAACATCATACTCGCGTTAAACGAAGCCTGAATCCTTCGAAATGCAATGCTGTGAGATATATTTCAAACAATTTCTTCCATATTCTGAAATGAATACCTAGTCTGCTTTAGACTCGAGAGAATATATTCGCATTTGTAACATTAATAGTAAAATCTTAGAAATGAAGTTTTTTTGAGTTATCAATCATCATTTAATTTTCGAGTTATCCGTCAACATTTAATTTCAGCCTTCAAAATTCTAATGATCTCTGGAAACGAAATCGTTCAAGATTGTAGTACCACAAGGAAACAGAAATAGAGATAAAAGTTACTAAAACAATCACCTCGTTAGCATCAGTAATTATGAGACAGTAGTTATGTAATTGAATATAGAACTATTAACTTAACTATACTAGTGGCGTAGCGGGGTAGCGTCGTCAATGCACCTCGAGCGGTGGTGCACTGTAGGCATTATTCAAGGTTCTTTGCGGCGTTCCTCAGACCCAAAGCTGCAACCCCTTTCGTTTCTCTTCCTATCACTTCTTTCTCTACCATCTTACTTTCCTCAACCGTCTCTCTGGAGAGGTTTTCCTCCTGTTTATACAACTTTTAAAAGCTTCTCATTCTCCATTTCCCTTTCAGCTCCGACTGGGACCCTGTAGGTCCCAGCGCTTGGCACTGAGAGCAGACGTTCCATCCCTAAGCAGTTAGCGCCTCAGCGGCGTGGTTGGTAGAGTATTAGCGTCCTACCTCCTCCCGGTGGTCGCCGGGTTCGATTCTCGGGATCCATGAGGAGTGAGAGATGTGTATTTCTGGTGATAGAAGTTCACTCTCGACGTGGTTCGGAAGTCACGTCAAGCCGTTGGTCCCGTTGCTGAATAGTAACCACTGGTTCCATGCAACGTAAAAGCACCATACAAAACATCCCTAAGCAGACACTGTTCCAAATCACATCCACCTGCCGATGTAGAGGTTTATACCCAGCGGCGGGTTTCGGGAGGGGGCCATATTAATTTGTTCTTGGCGAGTGTCAACACGGCGTAGTTAATGAGCTCGAGACTGGGCTGATATAATAATAATAAAAAAAGAAGAAGAACAGCGACTATCAAAGAGTAAAATCGCAGTAATTGCGAGGCTGTCATATTCCTAGATGAGACTGTCAAACACAACGGGACGTTTAATGAACGCTTCTCGCAAATGGCGGCGGGCGACTAGAAGGGAATATTTATCCTTGGTGATAATGACGACTTCCTAAGGGACCAAGGGACGATTCTCAAAGACCTTCTAGTCGTTGTTGTTGCTTTAAAGAAGAGCGTCTGCTTTTGCGTTCGATGGCTGTGATAACTGACAGCTGGTGGTGGTGGAAACTGCAGCGAAATGATGATCATGTGTGATCTTTTGCCTTTGTAGTTTACACTACTGATGTGAAGGCTTGATTGGCATTTCGAGGTACGTAAGTGGAAGTGAATATGCTTTTTTAACTACCTGTGCGTATTGCCACTCTCTCTCTCTCTCTCTCTCTCTCTCTCTCTCTCTCTCTCTCTCTCTCTCTCTCTGTATTTACTGGTGTGAAGGCTTGCTTGGCGTTTCGAGGCACGTAAAATGAAGTGAATATGTTTTGAAATACCTGAGTATTGCCATTCTCTCTCTCTTCTCTCTCTCTCTCTCCTCTCTCTCTCTCTCTCTCTCTCTCTGTAATTTACTGGTTTGAAGCTTGCTTGGCGTTTCGGGGGGGAGGGGGGCACGTAAAATTGAAGTAAATTGTTTTTGAAATACCTGAGTTATTGCATCTCTTCTCGTCTCTCTCTTCAACCGCTCTCTCTAAGGCCCTCTCTCTCCTCTTCTCTCTCTCTCTCGTCTCGATTTACTGGTTTGAAGGCTTTGCTTGGCGTTCGAGGCACGGAATTGAAGTAAGTATATGTTTTGAAATACCTGAGTATTTGCATTCTCTCTCTCTCTCACTCTCTCTTCCTCGCCTTTCCACTCTACCACTCTCTATCTCTCTCTCTCTCTCGGTCTTCTCTCCTCTCTCTCTCTCTCTCTCAAGCGTGTTTCAATGTTTCTAACCGCTTGGCCTATATCAACGTCCCTGTAGAGAAAGGAATTGTTATCGTGCCTTTCGATAATTATATGAAACAAGTGATCATTTCTCCTCAAAGGAATTCGAGCTTAGATGTCAAGTGTCAACTTTAATTTCACCACAGTTGAGTAAAGATTGCGTACGAACGAAGCTTATTAATATTCGATAAATCTCTAAAACTCTGTGTAGTTCCACGTTGGCCGAGTGCATTTCGCGCTCGGCTACCAATCCGGTGCTCCGAAGTTCGATTCTCGGCTCGGCCAACGCGGAACCAGAGAAATTGATTTCTGGTGATAGAAATTCATTTCTCGATACAATGTGGTTCCCGTTGCTAGGTAACCAATTGGTTCCTAGTCACGTTAAAATATCTAATCCTTCGGGCCAGCCCTAGGAGGAGAGCTGTTAATCAGCTCTCAGTGGTCTAGTAAAAACTAAGATATAGTTAAGTTTTTTTTTTAAACTAAGATATAGTTAAGTTTTTTTGAAGTTATTGTGTATTGATAAATAAGGAAATTCTAAGTTGCGTAACGCTCCAAGGAGTTTGGACTGAGTCTTTACTGTTTGGGTTAGAAGGTGTGAAATGAATTCGAAAGAAATGCATTTGGAAGAGGCAAATTGGCTGGACGAAGTGTTTCGTCAGGCCAGTTATCTTTATTGTCCTAACTTCTTTCCATTATTTGCAAACGTTTCGAACTTCTTTCCATTATTATTATTACACTCGTGGATTTGAGAACGTTTTGAACTTCTTTCCATTATTATTATTACACTCGTGGATTTGAGAACGTTTTGAACTTCTTTCCATTATTATTATTACACTCGTGGATTTGCAAACGTTTTGAGACGGAACTTTCTTTCTAGCTACAACTACAGCTGTACTTGACATTTATTTATCTATAAGACAACTCAAAACAGCCTGTTGCGCAGTCTTGATGCTCAAGTCATTTCAACTCGCATTTCTCAAACGACTTCGGGAAACAAAACCGGTTCGCTAACCGAGGAAAGGAATTTATATATGTGTGAAAAATAGCTCGTTTTTAACATTGAGCCACTTCCTGAGTGACTTGGCAGAACTATGTCAGAAAAAAAAGGTCCTTGACGTAGTCACTTCAAACCAGACGCCCCCCCCCCCCCCCCCCCACCCCCCCCCCACCCCGCCCCCATCCCAACTTTTGGAAACCAAAACCAGTCCGTTAACCGAAGACACAGGAAACAGCATCGACGACGTATTTCGCTGTTCAACGAGGCTAAGAGGAGGGAGAGGAGGAGGAGGTGGTTTCCTAACCGTTAATCACTCCATTATAGCTCTGATCCTACTTACTATAACATATTCAACTGATGATGAGGGGGAGGGGTGGGAAGGCGGAGGGGGAGGGATTCCCCATCACATTTCGGCTCTCAGAATTAATTCTGGGCACTCATGTGGGAGACGAGTGTCATCGTTAGATTATTATCATAAGGTTTGTTGTGGAAGCCTTTTAGAAAATCGTGGGTAATGTCGACGTCACGGACGTGATTCCGTGCGATGCCACAAGCGTCCATTTGTGTATCAATTCTCTCATTTGCGTGTTTTGTGGCATATTTTGAACCGGCCACAATTTGGACTTTCCTCCATTAGAGAAATACAGTTGCAGCTTGTAAAATAAATAAATAAATAATAAATATATACAGTTGCAGCTTGTAAAAAAATAAAAATAAGAAAAAACTGTTGACAATGGTGTCACTGCTTGCAACTTGTAAACAAATAAAAAACTGTTGACAATGGGGTCATTGCTTGCAACTTGTAAACAAATAAAAAACTGTTGACAATGGGGTCATTGCTTGCAACTTGTAAACAAATAAAAAAACTGTTGACAATGGGGTCATTGCTTGCAACTTGTAAACAAATAAAAAAACTGTTGACAATGGGGTCATTGCTTGCAGCTTGTAAACAAATAAAAATAAAAAAACTGTTGAAAATTGGGGTCATTGTTGGCAGCTTGGTAAAAAAAATAAAAATAAAAACTGTGACAAGGGGTCATTGCCTTGCAGCTGTAAAAAACAAAATATGTTGAAAATGGGGCATTGCTTTTCAGCTTGTAAACAAACTAAAAAAAAAACTTGGTTGAAAAAAAATTGTGTTCAAAAAAATTGCTTGCAGCTGGGGTTAAAAACAAATAAAAAAAAAACTGTTGACAATGGGTCATTGCTTGCGCTGTAAACAAATAAAAAAATAAAAAAACTGTTGTATGGGGTCATTGCTTGCAAAAGCTTGTAAAGGCTTCATAAAAAATAAAAAAAAAAACTTTGACAATGGGGTCATTGCTTGCAGCTTTAAACAAATAATAAAAAATAAAAAAACTGTTTGACAATGGGGCATTGCTTGCAGTTGTAAACAAAAAATAAAAATAAAAAAACTTTGCTTTGCATTGGGGTCAAAAATGAAAAAACTTGGGGTCAGCTTGTAAACAAACTTAAAAATTGGTTGAACAATGGGGTCATTGCTTGCAGCTTGTAAAACAAATAAAAACTAAAAAAAAAACTGACAAAATGGGTCATTGCTTGCAAGCTTGTAAACAAAAATTAAATAAAAAAAAAACAAAAAAATGTTGACAATGGGGTCATTGCTTGCAGCTTGTAAAACAAATAAAAATAAAAAAAAAAAAACTGTTGAAAAAAAAAAAAAAAAAATGGGGTCATTGCTTGCAAGCTTGTAAACAAATAAAAAAAACTGTTGACAAAAAAAAATGGGGTCATTGTTGCCAAACTTGAAACACTTAAAATTAAAAAAAAAGTTGACAATGGGGTCATTGCTTGCAGCTTGTAAACAAATAAAAATAAAAAAAACTGTTGAAAATGGGGTCATTGCTTGCAGCTTGTAAACAAATAAAAAATAAAAAAACTTTTGCCAAATTGCATTGCTTGCAAGCGTGGGGTAAACATAAAAAAACTTGTTGGGAAAAGTCATTGCTTGCAACTTGTAAACAAATAAAAATAAAAAAACTGTTGACAATGGGGTCATTGCTTGCAGCTTGTAAACAAATTAAAAATAAAAAAACGTTGACAATGGGGTCATTGCTTGCAGCTTGTAAACAAATAAAAATAAAAAAAAACTGTTGACAATGGGGTCATTGCTTGCAGCTTGTAAACAAATAAAATAAAAAAACTGTTGACAATGGGGTCATTGCGTTAGCGGAAAGTTAGCCTGTGTCAGGGAAAAGAAGAAAAAAAAAAGTGAGGTCACTGAGTCAGCCTGCCAAAGGAAGAAAAATTTAATATATAAAATAAACAAATAAATGAAAGAAGATGAGGTCACTGATACAACTGGAGATGTAGATTGATCCTTTACCCACTAAAAAAAAAAAAAAAAAAAAAAAAAAAAAAAAAAAAAAAAAAAATAGATGGGGTCAATGAGTTAGCCGGAAGTTAGCCTGTCAAAAAAAAAAAAAGTAGGGTCACTGATTCCACCCTGTCAAAAAAAAAACTAATAATAATAATAATAATAATAATAATAATAATAATAATATAATAATAATATAATAATAATAATAATAAATAAGTAAATAAATGAAAGAAGATGGGTCACTGAGCCAGCTGAAGATGTCAATTGTAAGAAGGGGTAACTGAGCCACCCGGAAGTGCGTGCGATCTTAGTAGGGGGAGAAAGGGGAAAAAAAAACGTCGTGATTGAAGGGATGAAGTAATGAGGAGAAGCTGAGTGAGGGAAGACACTACTCACCACGCAACTCAGAGAAAGGAAAAGGGAAGATCGTGTAGAGCAACAAAAGAGAATGGAAATGTAGGCCAAGATGAAGGTGGAAGAGAGAGGAAGAAAACAATACGATACGTGGGAGAGTCTTAGCTAGGATTTCAAGAGGAATCTTAAGAGGGAGAGAATTATTACTGAAGCTCCATGTATAAATACACACACACACCACACAAAACACACACACACACCCACACACACACATATATATATATATATATATATATATATATATATATATATATATATATATATACACATGTATAACTGAATCACGAAAGTTTGGAACGTGATAAAGTCCACAAATAAAGGTATAAGCCACGAAGGAAATATAAACACGGAGTTTCTGCAATATCTTTCGACGTTCACGATCCTTTACTTCAAGCAGATAAACTGAGTAAAGGACGTTGAACGTCGAAAGATCATGCAGAACTCCGTTGTTTATTTTTCCTTCGTGGCTTATACCTTTATTTATATATACATACACACACACACACACATATATATATAATATATATATATATATATATATATATATATATATATATATATATATATATATATATATGTATATATATGTATATACATATATGTAAATAATTCTTCCGTTCAAACAGGATACGCCTCAAGTATAAAAGGCCGTTAAAACTTATATATACACACAATATATATATATATATAATATATATATATATATATATATATATATATATATATATAATATATATATATATATATATATATATATATATATATATATATATATAATATATATAATATATATATATATATATTAGCATTAACATAAATTTACGTGGCACTCCAAACATCAGTACCACCAGTTCCTTGCTATCTCACACCACACACACACACACACACACACACACACACCCTCATAAATCAACACCGTCCCACCCTGACCCTCGCCTCGAGAAAATCGGAATAGCAGATTCTGAATGGGTGCTAAATTTGCCATCGACCAACACGCGCCTTGAAAAGAGACGACTTGTGCGTGCGTCTCTGTGTATACTAGTTTTAGGGGAATCGCTGGACAAGAGGCGGATCATCGAAGGACTCCAGAGGACTCCGACGGATGTTAACGAGTATCTGGGAAGTATTCATAGCAGGAAGTGTAGGAGTGGATTGCGTCTGGAGCAGATCCTGGTCGATAGCATTATCAGGTTGGGGACAAGTCTTTTGAAGATGATGATAATGATGATGGCTAAAAGAAGATAGTTTTGACGCGTAACGTGGGAGAACTTTAAAAAGATTGTGTCAATACAGAGTGGGAGATAGGTGTGGCAGGAGAGATACCTACTATTGAAAACCGCCCTGATAAAAGGCTTAAAAGAGGATCGCTTTCATATGCAGCGTGGGAGATTTGCAGACCGTTGTTAGGAGAATAATAAAGGTGGGATGTACTCAGCTAAAAATATGATCACCCTTCCTCTGCTCTATTTACTTCTGCAGTTCTCTCGATCCGATGAATATAATAGAAAAATATGAACTATATATGAACGTCTGTTCCTGGAATTTCAAATGTTCTTTACAACCAGACATGATTTTTGTTTGTTTGTCTATATTGTGTTTTTACGTTGCATGGAACCAGTGGTTGCTCAACAACGGGACCAACGGCCTTACGTGAACTTCTATCACCAGAAATATGCTACAATTCTTGGCGTCATCGCGTTTGTTAGATATTTTATTAAAACTATCATAACTATCAGGAAAAATAAGAAAGGTACAAATGTCTATTTTTGGAATTTCAAATTTTCTATGAGATTAGACTATCTTCACGCGTCTGTACTCGGTTTTCTTGTTATCATCATATTTGCTTAGTCATTTTATCAGGATTATCACGAATGTTACAAAGAGTTATTTTTGAGAGAGAACAGAATCAGGCGTAATGACGATTCGACAAGGAAACTCCAACAATTAATGCCTACAGTGCAGCACGTGAGGTGTATTGCCGGCACTACCTCCCACTAACCAGAATTAGAAAAAAAAAATTCTTTGCATCAGAAGTGTCATTCTGTTTAGATATCGACAAGTTTTTAATTTAGGCAGGAAGTGACTGTCAGTCCTACTATGCTATCATTCTTGGCACCTTGAATTCCGTTTCTAATGACCGTTCATAGAATTGTCGTAACAACATTACAACGAAAATGCAGATGGCAAAAAAGAGCTTCCAGGTGAGTGAGTTAAAAAGGGGGGTTTTCAGAACTATGAAATGGTAATTATCCTGTGACGCGTAAAGGTGAGTTTCCCCTACATGACTAAATAAAATGTCGTTTGAATTTTTTTACAAAATATTTCTCCTACATGGCTTTAGATAAAAATGTCGTTTCAAGTTTTTTTTTTAATATTTCTCCCACATGGTTTTCAATAAAATGTCGTTTTAAATATTTCACTTTCATGACTTTAAATAAAATGCAGTTTCAAATCTTTTTAATATTTACCTTACATGATATTCAATAAAATGTCGTTTGAATTTCTTAAAATATTTCTCCTAATGGTTTTCAATAAAATGTTTGAATTTCTTAAAATATTTCTCCTAATAGTTTTCAATAAAATGTCGTTTGAATTTCTTAAAATATTTCAATAAAATGTCGTTTGAATTTCTTAAAATATTTCAATAAAATGTCGTTTGAATTTCTTAAAATATTTCAATAAAATGTCGTTTGAATTTCTTAAAATATTTCTCCTAATAGTTTTCAATAAAATGTCGTTTGAATTTCTTAAAATATTTCTCCTAATAGTTTTCAACAAAATGTCGTTTGAATTTCTTAAAATATTTCTCCTAATAGGTTTTCAATAAAATGTCGTTTGAATTTTTAAAAATATTTCTCCTAATAGTTTTCAATAAAAATGTCGTTTGAATTTCTTAAAATATTTCTCCTCATGGTTTTCAATAAAATGTCGTTTGATTGCTTTAAATATTTTCCTTGATGGTTTCATAAAATGTTCGGTTTAGAATTCATTAAAATATTCTCTCACTGATGTTTTCAATGAAAATGTCGTTGAAATTTGTCTTAAAATATTCTCCTAATAGTTTTCAATAAAATTTCGTTTGAAGTTTTTTTAATATTTCCCCTACATGACTTTAAATAAAATGCAGTTTAAATTTGCTTTCTTTAACATTCCCAATACATGATTTTAAATAAAATGTCGTTTGAATATTTTTTAATATTTCCCTTACATGACTTTAAATTAAGTGCAATTTCAAGTTTTTTTTTAAATAAAATGTTTCAATTTTTTAATATTTCCCCTACATGACTTTAAATAAAATGTCGTTTGATTTTTTTGAAATAAAATGTTCCAGTTTTCAAATATGTCCCCTACATGGCTTTAAATAAAATCCAGTTTCAAGTTTTTTATTTCTATTTTTAATTTTTTAACATTTCCCCATATGACTTCAACTGTAACGTCTTGTGCTGTTTTTATTGAATAGAATAGAATATAGAATATACGCCAAAGGCCAAGCGCTGGGACTTGTGACGTAGGTAGGTCATTCAGCGCTGAAATGCAATCTGAGAGGAGAAAGGATTGAAAGGCGTAATAGGAGGAAAACCTTTCTAATATTCTAATACCGAAACTCCTTTCTGGGCTAATTTGAATGACGTCATAGGTCCCACGTGATTTGACGCAGCGACCTTAACACGGGGAAGAAAAAATAAATAAAAGAAGGAAAAATACAAGGCAACACTTGCTTTAATTTCGGCGTTAATGCATTCGCAAAGTGCAGATACGCACTGCTGCAAAAATAAGTTCGCCTTTACGTAGGTTGGCGCTCGTGTACAAAAAAAAAAAAAAAAAAAAAAAAAAAAAAAAAAAAAAACAAAAAAAAAAAAAAAAAAAAAAAAAAAAAAAAAAAAAGGCCAAAATGGACTGGGGGGGTCGGCGGGGGGAGGGTGGGGGAGGGGGTTAGGGGGGGCGTGGGGGGGGGGGGCTGAAGCTTTCTTCTCGACCCACCCAGCACACTCGTTAAAATTCCCAATCCGATTTTCGTTTCGTGGAGAGAGAGAGAGAGAGAGAGAGAGAGAGAGAGAGAGAGAGAGAGAGAGAGAGAGAGAGAGAGAGAGACTTAATAATGATAATAATACTCATATTAGCATATGTACCCATACATAATTGTGTATTTCTATCTCAAATAATAATAATAATAATAATAATAATAATAATAATAATAATAATAATAATAATAATAATAATAATAATAATAATAATAATAATAGAAGAAAGGTAGGCGCAAAAACCTTCCAGAAAGGAAACAGCGTCTGAGATTAGTTAATGACCTTATACACTACAGATGCAGGAGAGACTATAATCAAGGAGGAATCAAACCTTAATGAAAATTGCAGCGAGAGAAACACTCTCTTCGATTCTGGCCAACACGTGTAGTACCTCCAGTCCCCCGATCCCGAATAGCTTTTATCGATATCAGATTCCGCCCGAAACGGAGACCAGGGAGTATACTTTGAATCTAATGGGGGAATTGATGGTTATGTTTCTAAGAGACGGGAAGAAGAGGCTTCAACAGAAGTGAGAGTAATGAAATGGAGGAGTTGCTAGCAAAATAGAATATTGCAAGTTTCAATTCTAAAGGGACTTAATCACTGGGTTAACAGAACTTGAGATTAATGAAATGGAGTTTGTAGCAAAATAAAATATTGCACGTTTCAATTTTAAAGGGACTTAATCGCTGGGTAAATAGAAGTGAGATTAATGAAATGGAGTTTGTAGCAAAATTAAATATTGCACGTTTCATTTTAAAGAGACTTAATCACTGGGTTAAACAGAACTGGATTAATCATGGAACTGTAGCAAAAAGTTAATGCACGTTTTTCAAATAAAGGACTTTAATCGTGTTAACAGAACTGAGATTAATGAAATGGAGTTTGTTCGAAAAATAAAATATTGCAACTTTCAATTTTAAAGGGACTTAATCGCTGGGTAAATAGAAGTGAGATTAATGAAATGGTGTTTGTAGCAAAATTAAATATTGCACGTTTCAATTTTAAAGAGACTTAATCACTGGGTTAACAGAACTTGAGATTAATGAAATGGAGTTTGTAGCAAAATAAAGTATTGCACGTTTCAATTTTAAAGGGACTTAATCGCTGGGTTAACAGAACTGAGATTAATGAAATGGAGTTTGTCGAAAAATAAAATATTGCAACTTTCAATTTTAAAGGGACTTAATCGCTGGGTTAACAGAACTGAGATGAATGAAATGGAGTTTCTAGCAAAATGAAATATTGCAAGTTTCAATTTCAAGGTGAATTAATCGCTGGGTTAACAAGTAATGGGAAGAGAAGACATTGACAGACGTCAAAGCGATGCATTTTGAGAGCGTCTAGCCTCTTAATTTTCGCATGAGTTAACGGAAGCTGAACGTATTTACCAATGTGATGGGAAAAGCGATGAATTTTGGGAATTTCTGAAAAAAAATCAATGCTCGATATTGATTATGTAAAAAAAAATTCCTTCATTATTTCACTGCTTAAAGAAAGCTCGCTTTCTTTAAGTTCGCTTGATGTCTAAAATAACTATGACTTATGAATAATGTCATTCATTCAATTTACCCGAAACAGCATGAAGCATCATCATTTCGAATCGTTGCCATGCGCCCAAAATAATAAATGTTATAAATACGAATGGCACCTTTTTTTTCATGTCTTCGTGTAACCCTTATATGCATATGATAAGCGTCAATAACCACATAAGTAAATGGAAAACAAATATGTTTAATTTTATCTGCGAAAGTATCTTCTAAAAGCAAATATTTTATTCCTCTTTATGACTTTCATTTCTGCCAAATGTCTCGTCCGCATTTCATTCAGATAGATTTTCCTTGTGAATAGAAAGTCCATTAATTTGAACTTATGCATCATAGGAAGCCTCGTCAAGCCAGCGGATGCAAGTTTCGTAACTCCTACGTAAGCTACTAAGAAAAAGTCTGTCAGTACATAGGATCCTATTTAGATAACTCTTTACTTCCTATATATATCTTCACTGTCAATGAACTACCGGTAGAAATGAGAACAATTCCCACAATAAAACGTCTTTGTATAACTCGCAATTTCAAATGGCTCCTAGTCAGTACTACTACTACTTGTATCAGCGTACGTGGCTCTCCTCACACGAGCATATATGCACGAAACGTCGGCATCAGCTGCAACGAGCATATGCACGAACGGCAGTGATAAACGAGTACCATTATCGGCGAGAAATAAAATTGCTGATTTATGCAGCCAGAGTCGTATTTTGCGGATGGAATTGCGTGTGATGGAGATGTGCTGAGAGAGAGAGAGAGAGAGAGAGAGAGAGAGAGAGAGAGAATGTGCTTTCCCGTATGGTAAAACAGAATTGGTTTTTTTCCTCTCTCTCATTCTGTGCTTCCCGTATGTTAAAACTGAATTGGTCTCTCTCTCTCGATATGTAGAGAGAGAGAGAGAAGACGAGAAAGAGAGAGAGAGAAAGGAGGAGGAGACTGAGAAGAGAGAGAGAGAGAGAGCGAGAGAGAGTCTCTTGATAGATAGACTGGGACATTACAGATGGTTTTATCAATTTAGTTCCCTGTCATTTAATATCAAATCCGATAAAAAAAAAAACTATCCAGATATTTTACTATTCAACACCGATTTCTTCACGAAGACGGAAAAAGATAAGTTATGAAAAAATCATTATATATATACCCCCAAGCCAAACCAAAAGATAGAAAGATAAAAAAAACCTACTGATACGAGTGTCCTTTGAACATTTCAAAATACCTCGTTGGGAAGGAATTCAAAAGCAATGACTAATAAAACTAGTGTAAAAAAAAAATGAACGGAAGCCGATACCCTTTGAGCAATCAAGAAAACTCGGTAATTTTATAAAAAAAAAAAAAAATATCATTATCGGCGCCTTTCCCCGGATGGGAGGTTTTTCAGCGATGGAATATGCACTGCGTAGACGAGAATATAAGAATGCGCGCATTCCCTCATACGTAATTTGACATGGAATTCTCATACAAATGAAATCACGTGATTAAGTAGAAAACCTTCACACATTTGAAAGAAATATGTTCAAAAATGTGTAGGGAATGTCGACGTATATTTCCACGAAATCTAAATTCAAATTTGATCAAATTGAGATATTGGTTCACGAACTTACGAATTTATGTAGGTTACCTATTTTCCTTTATATTCAATTATTAAATCCTTCATAATTAAGAAACTGCTATACAAAGTAGGTATTATAAAGTTATTAAATATTATAAAATGAGAGAGAGAGAGAGAGAGAGAGAGAGAGAGAGAGAGAGAGAGAGAGAGAGAGAGAGAGAGAGAGAGTATATTTTACACCTGGAAAATATAATCGACCAATAGAAAAATTTTACCAGAAAGAAATTTTCGCGTTTTAGCCACACGTACCGGGGAAATAAAACCCGACTGTAGTGGGAGTCTGATAAATGCATCAAAATTCCGATGGGATTAGAAGAGTCGGAATCACGCCCATAATAATAATAAAAATTACCAGAAACATATGTTCGCGAGGCAACCTATTATTGCTTTTAGAAGAATTAGCAAATAAATGAAATGACATACTTTAAACGACTCGAAATCATGCACATTACATACGCAAAATCGTGCCTATAGCATATGCTATTAACAAACCGTATAATAAAATGCGATCAATACCAAAACATTTACCAGGAAGAAATGTTAGCATTTTAGCCTCACGCAACGGGAAAATAAACCAACAATTTACCAGGAAGAAATGTTAGCGTTTTAGCCACACACGCAACGGGAAAATAAAAACTCGATGCCTATAATATACGTATATACGCTATTAACAAACCGTAAGATGAAATTTGATCAATATAAAAACATTTACCAGAAGAAATGTTAGCGTTTTAGCCCCAAACGCAACGGGGAAAATAAAAACTCGATGCCTATAACACAAAACTCGATCAATACCTACAATTTACCAGGAAGAAATGTTAGCGTTTTAGCCCCAAACGCAACGGGAAAATAAAAACTCGATGCCTATAACACAAAATTCGATCAATACCTACAATTTACCAGGAAGAAATGTTAGCGTTTTAGCCACACATTGCAGTGGGAGTCGGATAAATGCATCAAAACTTGGATATGGGTCAGTTGCGCCAGGGATAAAAATTGTTCGAACTGCAAACTCATGCCTGCAAGAAAATTATTCAATTCCCAAGTTGCTTCCAAGGCGAGGACGGAGGATCTCCACACATTCCCCCCCCCCCCCCCCAAACCCTTCCACCTCCTCCACTCAAGCCCCCCTCCCCCTCTCCTACCACCACCCCCCCCCGATAACCCCCCGCAGACACTAAAATGTCTTTGGGAAGTCGACCTTCTGGTATGCTAATGCATCCTCGAAGGAAGCCTGCAATGCATTTCAAACAAGAGAGAAAAAATAGAGAGAGAGAGAGAGAGAGAGAGAGAGAGAGAATAGGAGACTGATCTGATTGATAATCAAGTAAGAGAGAGAGAGAGAGAGAGAGAGAGAGAGAAACTAGGAAGATCTGATGATAATCAAGTAACATGGAGAGAGAGAGAGAGAGAGAGAGAGAGAGAGAGAGAGAGAGAGAGGATTAGAAAGTAGTCAGATGCACGAGAGAGAGAAAGGATTAGACAGTAGTCAAGATGCACGAGAAGAGAGAGAGAGAGAGAGAGAGAGAGAGAGAAGGAACTAGGAAGATCTGATAATAATCAAGATAACATGAGAGAGAGAGAGAGAGAGAGAGAGGAGAGAGATGAGAGAGAGAGAGAAGAGACTGGAACTACAAGGACTCGACACCAATCAAGATACACAAGAAAGAGAGAGAGAGAGAGGAGAGAGAGAGAGAGAGAGAGAGAGAGAGAGAGAGAGAGAGAGAGAGAGAGAAACTGCAAGGAACTGACAACAATCAAGACACATGAAAGGCAGCCAATTAGTCCATGGTCGAAAGAATGCCAATTACCTCCTCCCAGCAATTTGCAAAATTTTTCATCTTATTAAGGAATTTGTGGACGCAAAACAAAAAAGTATTCACTTTTGAAATGGCTTTGAGGTGATTCTTGTCTTAAATGTTTATTTGCAAAAATATTTATATTTTCTATTGTAATCGAAAATAATCAAGTGTTGTAGGTTGCCATTTTTGGGTAATCAGTGCAATATATATATATATATATATATATATATATATATATATATATATATATGCACTACACACACACACATATATATGTATGTATATATATAGATATATATATATATATATATATATATATATATATATATAAAGATATGCCACGAATTAGTAACTGTGAGACCTTTCGACGTTTCCACGTCCTTTTCTGATCAGTAAAGGATGTGGATACGTCGAAAGGTCTCGCAGTTACTCTTTCGTTTATTTTTCCTTCGTGGCATATATCTTTATTTATGGATTTATCACGTTCCTAACTTTCGTGATTCAGTTATACATATATATATATATATATATATATATATATATATATATATATATAATATATATATATATATATATATATATATATATATCTTACAAGTGTAATGTTAGTGAATTACATATCATGTCTTGCTTCGAGACAGATTGAGTTGTAGGGGCAGCTTTCTTGAATGAAGGAATTTGATACGTAAGCAGTTTTAATCTGGGGACTGCTTGTCCTGTCGTCAAGGCAGTTTGGGGTGTGTCAAGTATGTACATTCGTTTGTACGGATGTTACAGGTCTAATCGACCAAGGCACTTGCGAGAGGCACATTCCTTTTGTGAGAAGAAAGAGGTCGGTTTGGTACACGCCAGGTGTCAGAAGAAAAACCCCATCTTAAAGATATGGACATATTTTGTAGGACTTAGAAAACCGTTACCTTTGAAGTGAGAGAGAAGTGTGAAATACATTCTTTTTACTTAAGATTACTTTTGAAAAGAGAGAGAAGTGTGAGATACACTCTTTTACTTAAGATTACTTTTGAAAAGAGTGATGTGTGAAGTGTAAATTTTATCCAATATCATCTTTATTACAGATGGGTTCTATTCCATGGTATTAGAGATGGGATTCTCTAACCTGACTAATACAATGAAACGATTGACATTCTGGGTCTGGGAGTGAATTCTTAGTCAGGAGGGTAGAATGATAACTTACTAGTTTTCTTTGTGGGCAGACTTGGATTTTTATCACTATGACTTATTAATCATTTTGTTCTATTTTATATTCATCTGCTTTGGGTAATAAATAGTATATTTTTGTATTTACGTGATCTTAATAGCCTAACGCTATGTTTGCAGACAGAGGGCACCATTGACAACAGGTAAGGGTTTCCAATTTGTGTAGTTTTGATAAAAGGGAGGGTAAGAGTGGTGGCAGGCGGTTTAAGAGGCTTTTTATATATTTTATAAGCTGTAGGTACGCTAACGAAGACTGGTGACTAATTAGAGAGAGATGTTTTTTTTGGTAGGAAAAGGGGTTGTAATCATGTCACAGGCAACTTGGGGCTCTTTTTGCTGATTCAATGGGTTGGGGATTGAGAGGTTGTGTATCTCACTGGCTGAGTTAGTGTCGGCCATTTTGTGATTCTTGAAAAACAGTGTTTTAAAACGTGAAGGGAAAAGGTTTAATTTTCGACGTATTAAAGTGTTTCACGAGTGTGGTAAACAGCCTACGCATATTTGCGGTGCGTATACGAATTCGTTTCCAGTCATATGAAGATGTGAGTGTATTTTCAAGCTTTCTTTCTTATTTTCTCCTTTTTATCTTTCATTTTTCATTTTTTTGTTGTTGTTTGTGTTTTTTTGTTTCTTTTGTGGCGAATTTACTCGAGTGGGGTTTTCTGTTGCAAGTCACGCCCTGAGAGAGAGAGAGAGAGAGAGAGGGAGGCGAGAGTTGGTGTGTGTGAGTTTGGTGTCGCCGGGTTGGATCGCTTAGTAAGCGTTTTGCATTTTTTTCTTTTTCTATCCCCTCCCTATTTTTGTTGTTGTTGCTTTCGTGGGATGATATACTGGGCGTGGGACGCGTTTGCTTTTTGTTATCCATTATTGGGGGAAAATTTGTATTGATTTTTCTGGATTGGGCTTTGTGTATATAAATACATTGATGTTATTGAGATCTGGGAATCATATAGAAAAAAAAAAGCTTTCGGAAAGAGAGAAAGATGGCGGATACTAAGAGTACCACAACACTACTACATCACGTAACGAACGTGAGTGCGGGCGTAAGTCCTTTCAGAGGGATGGTAGATGGCGTTCTATCACAACCTGTATAAATTTTCATTGAAGGGGTGAATAATTATTTAGCTGGAAAGAATATAACAGATGATATAGAGGCATTTAGAGAGGCGAAAGCTTTGCTAGATTTCAATAGAGGAGATCTCTCCCACAGTTGCAGGAGTTTCCAATGTACAAAATGTCGTACCTGGACGGATTTGCAAGCGTTTTTGAAAACAGCTTATGGCTCAAAGGAACACCGAGATATGGTGAGGGACCTTCGGGGTCTTTATAAACTACGAAAGGGCACTAATAGCCTCGTAGAACATAGTTCAAAACTTTTTGACGCAGTGGTGGATAGGGTAGGAAAATTGAAAACATCTAAATGGGTTACAGGGAGTAATGTCTCTCTTGAGAACATTCATAAACTGATCTATTTTTCCCCTGCTCTTGCAAGATGTACCGGATGCGACAGTGAATAGCTTTGATGAAAAGATTGAACCTACTTCAGACGAAGAATGACTTTATGCCCAAATTGAGAAACATGTGTCTAAATGTTCCACTGTAGATAGTACAATTTTTAATGGGACAGGCCCGAAGGATAGAGTGCAAAGGGGCACAGAATTTTCTCCTCCCCGTCTGTGTGCAAAAGTTGAATATAACAAAAGATCGATCAATCAAAAGCAACAGCAGTTGCACTGTTTCAACTGCAATAAACCAGGGCATCCAAAGAAATTGTGTAGTGTTAAATATTGTGGAATGTGTAAGAACACAGATCATTATTGGCAATCTTGTCCGTCTCAGATACGGAGAGATGCAAGGCCTACACCTCAAGGTTCTGGTAATTATAATGTGAGAACTTCCCAGGCAGGTCAAACCAGAGGGCAAAGGGATCAGCGAAATTTTTGGAAGGACCTGCCCCCCATCAACAAAAAGGGAAAAGCGGTTAAGGTTGATTGGTACGTGCCATTCTTGTGGTCTCGTGGGGAACGCACCCACAAGATTCCAGGCCTATAGTCTATGGAACAGTAGGGGATGTGGGACATCCCGATATTTATAGACTCGGTGCGTCTATAAATTTAATGGACTATAATTTGTATCAATCCATGTTTTCAATTAACCTTTGGCAATCCGCCAACCGGAAGATGGTGGTGGAGATGTGCAAGCCCATAAATTAAATACCCTGGGTTGTGTTCAAATACAGTTTACTCTCGGTGACAGAGTGCTAAACCAGAACCTTTTTGGTAATGAAAGGAATTGCGTTGGCAACAGACTTTGCTGGGTTCATCCTGCTTGTAGAAGACACAAGATTTCGATCCATGCAGGTGTTAATGGGATAACAGTTGGGATACCTGCATTTTTCTGCCTTATGAGGACGTGATTAGAATGGAGGACATGGAGGTTATTGAAAAAGGAGATGTGCTCGGTGATATTAATGGCGGTGATACGAGTGTTATGGAGAAAGGTAATATTAACACCCACGTTGCTGATATGGGAAATGATTACGGGGGTTCTATCAGAGTTCACGGTGATAACAGTAGTGGTGATGATACTTTGGATGGTGATGTTGATACTAATATTGATGTTATTTCTGATATTAACAATGCTGGGGATGATACTGAGGGTGGTAATGTGTATGGGTGGTCGGAAAGGGGAGGTACTAACCACAAATATAGAGGTGTTTTATCCGAAGATATTATGTTACTATCTGGTTCAAAGACTATGACAAAAGTTAAAGTGAAGGAAATGAGAAAACCCACAGATGTGTGTGTTATTGAAAATAGCGAGAAGCTTAGAGAGGTTGTTAGCACGGCATCGGTGAAACAGTGTATACAAGGATGGGTCTACTTGGATAGAATTACTAAACTGTAATGATACAGTTAGGAGATACCAGAAGAATACATATATATAGGATTTCCAAGATTGGAGTTGTGATAGTGGTTCAGTGGCTATCGTAGAGGTGAAACCTGAGTTTTCGAGCAGAAATGACAATCAAGGAAACGAATATTTAGAGAACATTTAGCTAATGTGGATTATAGCGAACACGTTGAAGCGATAAGCGGGCTCTTGGCAGAATTTGGGTATAACGGTTAGCCTTACAAGGTGATAAAATTGGGGTTGTTACTAATGTGTTAGAGCATAAGGTAAATTTGGAGAGTGGCACAAAACCTATATATTCCTGCATATCGCATACCTTTCAAAATCAGAGACAGGTAGAGAAAGAGGTTAATAGATGGGAAGAAGGAGGAATCCATTAGACCTAGCGTGTCTCCTTACAACTTTCCCTTGTTAGCGGTGCCTAAGAAAAAGACGGTTCTGTCCGTGTATGCGTCGATTTTTAGACCGTTTAAATGAAAAGACGATCCCTGACCACCGCTATCCAGTCGCGTACATACCAGATCTTTTTGTTGAAATTGGGGGACAATATTTATAGCTCAATTGATTGGCGCAGGGTTTTTTACAGGTCCCTCTTAGTGAAAGTAGCAAGAAATATACCGCTTTTTCAGTACCCAAGGGACACTATGAATTTACGCGAATGCCTTTCGGTTTATCGGGCAGTCCGATGACCTTTACCAGGTTGGTGAACACAGTTTTGCACGGGTTATTTATTGGGCAAAAATGTTTTTGTGTATATGAATGACATCCTGGTCAGAACAGTCACGATCGTGCAACACCTGGAAGTGCTTACAGAAGTACTTAGGAGGCTTAGATTAGCGGGGTTGAAAATTAAGCTAGCCAAGTGTTCGTTCTTGAAAAAACAGATCACATATCTAGGCCACGTCATATCTAAGGAGGGGGTTAGAGTTAATGAAGATAAAGTCAAAGCAATAACGAATTTTCGCACCCCCAGATCAAAGAAAGATATGAAGTCATTCCTGGGTATCGCCGGTTTCTTCAGGAGGTTTGTGAAAAGGGTTCTCTAATATAGCAGCTCCCCTAACTGATGTATTGCGGGAAGACGTTCAATTTCAATGGAAGGAACCACAGGCGGGGAGTTTTCAAAAGCTCAAGGACGTGCAAATGAATCCCCGTTTTGAAGTTTCCAGATTTTAGCGAACCTTTTACATTAGTGACTGATGCATGCCAGGAAGGTATAGGTGCTTGCCTTATGCAAAAGTTCGATGGGAAATTCCATCCCATAGCTTTTTATAGCAGGAAGTTCCGGACAAAGGGCAGCAATGAGAGATCCATGGCCACCATAGATAAAGAAGCCTTTGCAATAGTGTCGAGTTTAGTTCATTTTAAAATGTTACTGATGGGGAATAAAGTAGAAGTTCTAACAGACCACAAGCCATTATTAGATCTTTTTAATAAACCTGATTTGTCGCCTAAAAGAGCTCGATGGTTTTTAACTATCAGAGATTTTGATGCAAAGCTCAAATATATAGAGGGCAAATTTAACGTAGTTGCTGATGCTCTCAGTAGAAGGGAATTAGTTAGGAAACGTAATAAGTTGCCTGTTTCGGGTTTGGAGTTAGAAGGTAATCTATTGGTTAGGAAAATTAAATACAAGTTGAGAACCAGTGAAAGTAAAGGAGATACGACACAGATTGTAATTCCGAAGGTCCTAATTCCAGTGGTTTTGGATACAGTTCATTGCAGGTTCGGTAGTCCACACTTGGGAATAGAAAAAACGTATGATGAGGTTCATGCTAAATACATTTGGAAAAACATGGGGAAAGATGGGGAAAATTTTGTAAGGAATTGTACGGTGTGCAACACATGTAAGCCTGCAAGGACTTCATGCAAATTAGGATCGTATCATATACCGAGTAGACCTTTTCAGAGAATACATATAGATATCCTGGGGAATTTTTGTGAGTCTAGGTATGGGAACAAGTACTTGTTAATGATAACTGATGAACTTACAAGGATAGTAGACTTATAGGTAGAGGTAATTCATGCTGAGTTAGTTCATTACTAAGATATTCTAAAATAGAGTCTATAGGGACTTTAGTAAAAAGAGAACATACATCAAAACTAACGAATCTATCAGTAGGGCAAAGAGCAATTTTGTTTAATTTATCAACTAAATCTAGAGAATTATATATATGAGAATCGGAGATGGTTCCAAGTAACGGGGACAAGATCTTAGTGATATATTTCGAAAGTTTGTATGAAATTGAACCAACAGTACTGATAATAGGCCGCATAGGGTTATTTTCTTGGAACCATCTCCGATTCTCATATATATAATTCTCTAGCTTTAGTTGATAAATAAAACAAAATTGCTCTTTGCCCTACTGATAGATTCGTTAGTTTTGATGTATGTTCTCTTTTTACTAAAGTCCCTGTAGACTCTATTTTAGAATATCTTAGTAATGAACTAACTCAGCATGAATTACCTCTACCTATAAGTCACATTATTTCACTCACGAGTTTGTGCATTTGTGATTGTAAGTTTATATTCAATGGTGAATTTTATCAACAAATATTTGGCATGGCAATGGGATATCCTTTATCACCACTACTCTCAAACCTGTACATGGAATTCTTTGAAAAACGCTACTTACCTAATATCATTTATATTCCTGTAAAGTAGTATCGATATGTTGATGATATCTTAGCTGTTCCTCCTGTCGGTATTGATGTAAATGATTTACTCTCTAAATTAAATAACCAGGTACCATCGATTAAGTTTACTCTAGAATTAGAAAAGACAATTGCCTTCCTTTCTTAGATGTTTTGATACATAGAGAACCATTTCAATGTAAATTCAAGTATTTATAGGCAACCGACCAACAACTTAACTTATGTTCATTTCTTCTCAGGCCACCATCTTAACATATAAATATCAATTTTTTCTTCTATGTTTTTACGAGCATTGCTCATTGTCAGTCCACAATATTTGGATCAAGAAATTGAATACATAAGAAAAATAGGGAAAGATTTATGCTATCCTTCACATATATTAGATATTTGTTATAATAAAGCCCACAAAAAGTTTTATAGTGTAAGTAACACGCAGAAAGAAAATTCTAAGAACATTCTCAGTTTGCCTTATTTTAACGGATTTGAAACCATTTAAATCATTGTTAAAAGCTCTTAATGTCAACCTTGTTTTTTCCTATAATAACACACTAAAAGGAATGTTAATAAAAAAAATGGCCCCAGAGGAAAGAAAACAACAAACATAATATATAAAAACATTCATGTATGGATTGTCCCCTCATTTTATCTTGGACAGTCTAGCAAAGGCCTAGAAGTAAGGCTAAGCCAACATAAATATTCTGTAAAAACTGGGCAAAAGGGCATCTAATGCAATATTCATTCATTTAAGTGAAAACAACCACAACAGAATAAATTGTGGGTTGGTAGTTCAGTAATTTGCAACGTCAGGAGACGTCTTATCACGAAATCTTTTAGAATCTGCTTTAATACAACTTACTTTTCATTGTAATTTCAATGTTAGTTCGTGGCCTTTTTTCATTTAGACCATTGTATTGTAACATGTTTAACAATGACCTCAAAAGATATAATTACTGACTTAAATAAAAATCAGTTGCCTTAGAGTTATCTTTGTTATAATGTATGGTCTGACATGTATTGTGAATATGGTTTGTTTACCAAGTTCTGAATATCTGTCACCTATAATCCTTTAATTGTCTTGTCCTTGTATCTGAGATGATTGTCTTAAACCTTTAATGCACCCATTGTTTATGCTTGTTTGGGAAGGTTTCTCATCTTCCAGGTGTGTCAGATTCTAGGTACTAATCTCTTTATAATCCCTATCTGTCAGTTATACGAATCTTCTTGTTTATTGTCTTTTGCCCCATTTATGTCAGTTTCTGCTCAGTAAGGACGTTTAACGTCGAAAGGTCTCGCAGATCCTCCTTCGTTTATTTTTCCTTCGTGGGGGACACTTATCTTTATATCAATATCATATGGGGAATTGTACATAAAATTCTGTAAATTTATATAATACGATATATTATATAATATAATATATTAATTATAATATAATTATATATTAATATAGTATATAATATTAATAGTATTTATTATATATATATATATATATATATATATATAAGTATATATTGTTATATATGTATAATGTTAGATATCATTTATCTATATAAATATATATATTATATATATAATATATATTATATTTATAATAAATAATATTATATAGTATTATAAATTTTTCCTATTATATATCTATATATATTAATATATATCATAGATATATATTATATATTTTATATATATATATATATATATTTATATATTATATTATATAATAACCCAGATATAATTTATTATTTATATTTTATCAATAAAATATGGTCCCCTATATTATTATAATTATATATATTACTAATATAATATAATATTTCTTAATATATTTTATAATATTATGGATATAATATTATAAAAATATATTATAATTTCTGGTTTATATATATAATATAGATTTATATTATTATTAATAATATATAAATTTGTATATATATATATTCCATTTTATATATATATATATATAGATATATATATATAAAAAAAAAATAAAATTTAAAACTATAAAAATTTCAAAAAAAAGACGACTGCTGTCCTCCCTTCTTTCATTTAGATGAAGAGGGGAGGAACCAGCAAGGCTCGAAAAATATAGTACTTTTTCCTTCTATATTTTGGTGTTTTTTATGGGGCTCTTTTATTAGGGATATTATTAAATATATATACTATAATAATAAATAATATATATATATATATATATATATACAATATAAAATATATATATATATATAGATATATATATAATTTTGTTATAAAACTGACAAATCAAAAATTGTGTCTATCTCATTTTTGTTAACATTTCCGTATATTTTCCGTTGTAATAAAGACGACCAGGTATGACAGCCACATTTATCCCCTTTAATCCATAAATATATCTCTTAAATAAAAAATAACAAATAAAAAATAAACAAAAAAATACATTTAGTACCGCCATCATTGCACCACTTAAGCATAGCATTACAATCGCGCACAGAAACACACCATTTATCGGTCTAATCCAGACACCTGGTGAATTATGAACGCCGAGACTAAAATATCACACAAAAGTTGCAGCTTTCACGGCTACAAAATGATGCTATATTGATTCACCAGCGCTCTAGTCTCGCTTGGTATAAAGTTTCGTCTCCCCACGCTCTGAAAATATCCTTAACGTAATCCTACGATTATAAATATGTAAAAAATAAGTCACAGAAAAGTGACGATCCCGTCAAGAGAACGCACAGTTGCTTGACAATCACGCTCTCACTGTTGCGAATTTTAATCCCTATTTTTGTTCCAGCGTTCGTCATAGTGCATGCTTGCTATTTGCTGATTCATTATATATGAGTGCGCTTCCAGCATTCCAGTCCTACAGCTTTAACGGCAATTTTTTCGCTTTTGCTGGAGAGCAAAAAAATGAAAACAAAAGCCGAGTTAATTCAGCAGGGTGGAAATGTGTCATTACTGGATGGGAGGAGTTCGTTAAGAATGGCTTATTAGCCTACTGCGGAGTTTTCTGGACCTACTGGTTGGAGAATCAAGTCACTTTATCACTGTATCAGTCACTGTATCAATGAATAAAGCTAAATATCGTAGCTGATTCATTTCTAACGTTAAACGTACCACGACTGTGTTATGTAGTACTAGGTTTACGTTAAACCTTTGGCCGTATGTAGTCATATTCTACAATTCTGCCTTGATTACATTATTAATTTGAGAAATGAAAATGAATTAAATTTATATGCATAAAAGAGAGAGACATTTCTAATAATAAAGCTATTGTTATCATGTTGAAAATTGCTGCAGTAATTCGGACAAGTTAATTCTTTGCGAAATGTCATACGAGTTCTGTCGGTGTTGGTAGCTATAACCGTGTGTCGTCTAGCTTATATTTATCGCGTGAATACTAAATCCCTTTTTCCTTGAAAGCAATACGGTAGTTTTTTCCTGACATATTCAGGAAACATTTCTGAAAGCCATACAGAACTGAAACTATGTCAGCTGGGCTTCCGCGGACAACAGAAGAGAACCTAGACCTACTTGAATGAGGAGGACTTTGGTACGTGAGGTTAGGTAGGAGTTGGTGGAACTCACTCACTCTCTCTCTCTGTCTCTCTGTTTAAATATATATACAATTTATATCCTCATGCATCGCTGTCATCACTGGAAAACATGTGAACATAAACAATATATAGGTTCTACGCCTATAGGCCTAACTATCGCCAGACAATTTCAATACGCGCACACACACACACACACACACACACACACACACACACACACACACACACACACACACACATATATATATATATATATATATATATATATATATATTATAGATATACAAATGTATATCATACAAGACTGTTGACTTAACATAGACAGTAGCTTCAACGCTTAGGCCTATCTATCGTCAAACATTTTTAAGGACAAACAAGAAATATCATTACGGCAAAGGCAGCTTTGGATTCGTTCAACAAACTGTTTTTGAAAAGCAAATCTGACAAATATCACTGAACCCCAGTTACAGAAAATTGTTACGTACGAAGTACCCGGAGAAAGTAACTATGAGTTGCTTGGAATGAAATTGTCCCTTTAATGATGGAGAGAATGATAAAAGAATACCAGAGCGGCCAAGTGGTATAGGCTTAGCGTATGCTAGGTTAAGCCTCTTTCCTTGAACAACATTCTTCAAGGTAATTTTTTCCCCTTGATACGAATGACGATTCTTTAAGCTTTACCTTAGAGACATTAACTTTATATTTCGATGTTAAGCTGTACCTGAAATAAGGTTTAGATGATATAGGCTATATAGTATCTAACCTAATACGTAGTTAGGGATATAAGTCAAGCATAGGCTACCAAGCGTCCAATTTATTGCTGTTACCAATTTATTAGATATATCGTTCGAGGGGCACATTGACCAGTTGGTACAGACAAAAATGCAACTTTTTTTTTTTAATTGAATCGAATAATAGGTTTGTTATAAAGCTTGTTCACGCCGTCCCGCATAGTGTAAGTGTGAGAAACAGCTAAGGTAAAATGCATATATCGTTCCATGACTTCAACGTTGCTTTTACACGTTTAAAAAGACATCAACGCTGCTTTTACGAGTTTAAAAACAAAGACTGATGATATAGACAGCGTCCTATATGCCTACTAACAGCAAATAATACTTAATGATAGAATAAAGCAAGCGTCCTTACAAGCAACATGTTTCAATAGCGAAATGTTGACAAACCAGTAGCCTATAGGCCTAGTTACTACTAAACATCTTTACCTAGAAAGATAATATTTTTTACTTCACACCTGGCATATGAAAGGTTTAAATGTTGCTCTGACTTCAAAGCTGAAATCGTCATTGCAGTTTTATTTCAGAATACGATGAAAAAAATATAATACTATGTTAAGTGCTCTACAGCCAACGAGACACGTGACTAGCCAGCAGGCAATAATTATCGGCCAATAAAGCTAATTTTGCTCTACTTACCCATTAAGTAAAGCTTTCTGCTTGATGTCGAAGGGCTCTTGAATTTATTTTCACCATTATAAGCCCCATAAACGTACGAATATGGCGACAATTAACGAAAGAATAAGAATTACTCATTCAATTCACCGTTAGGCCGAAGGTGGCAGCTAGCAGCAGCGACGCTCTAGCGGCGTCCTCAGAAGTCAGAAACTACATAGCATACGAACACCCACGAATAACAACGACAAACGAGTTATATGTTCATATATTCTTCCTTCTCTCTTCTCTTCTAAGCCATCCCTCTTCTTTATCCGTTATTCCGTTACCATCAGACCTAAAGGTAAAACGCTATTTGAGAAATACAGGGTGTCCATTAAGTCCCAGTACCATTACAAGTATTTATTACGGAGAATGGTACTGGGACTTTATGGACACCCTATATATCATACTTAATGGCGGATACTAAGCTTTCAGATAACGCATTCAGTTATCAGACGCAGATAGCGATAAAAATTATCGGTAATTATTCAATATCCTTCCTTATCCTTCCTTCTATTCTGCTGTCATCGAACCTTAGTCATAATAAACTGATTAAAGGAAGAATCTATTTAGAGAAAACCACCACACCAGATGCTGTCGATAAACCTTCGTTTCCAACGATTTTTTCCTCGGTTTTTTTCATCCACTGGTTTTCAGAATGTCTGTATAATGGGTTCTCTGGCGTACGCTAAAAATATTGGCATACACGTTCCCTGTAGCACTCCTGTATAACGTTATTTTCATACAGATTCCACGAAACTTCATTCATTATCTCCTGTGATTCTGGGCTCGAGGGAAGGGAAAAATGATTAGCAGTACCTGCACAGGAAATGAAAAGAAAATGTTTGCATGTTGTAAACATATCACTTTTAGCTTGAATAGGAAATAACAGGAACAGATGTGAAGGAAAAAAGTTTTTATAAATAAATATTTATATATATTTATATTATATATAATATAATATATTATATTTATATATAGATTAACTTCCAGGGCTCTCTCTCTCTCTCTCTCTCTCTCCAAACGTAACACTGAAACATTTTGTGATATTGAAGCCAGTTTTTCTTCCACTCCATCTAACTTTCACATCTCATTCTCCATTTGCAATACTCGTACAGGTATTACGTAACCATATGCATTAAATGTCATAGGAAAGCGTCCATCGCTTGAAACGACATATAAATCGAGAGAGGAGACGGATAGACAGAAAGAGGCTGAGAAAATAAGCCAGCTCGACCTCCATAATTGTCTCCCATATTGGCTCCCTTCTGTTTACTCTGCCGCCAGAGGGTACTGACGTCACAAGGTATTTTCTTCTGTTTACAGTGGCCGCTATGGTACTACTATGGCTATTTTTGTTTTCCCCTTTCCACTGACCCTCCTAATTTTTTCCACGGAATTTACTCCGTCCGATTGACTGGCATTGCGTGACAGGAATCTTTATATGTAAGGAATTGGTTGGCAGGTGATTGTGCTATTGGGAATTGGGATGCACAATTCTTTAGGCCTATGTACCACAAGATTGAGGTTTAAGGACGTGATAATATTGTTTTGATTGGTTTAATCTGTGCCATAGCAATAATTATCTTCTATCCGATACTGGAAATAGTGAACTGGCAATCAATTCTCAATTTCAGTGAGTGGACGAGGACTTTTAGGCTACGTAGTACAACCTCACAGAAATGGATTGGGGTGTAAGATTTAGGCCGTTGGCCCAGCAAGCGCTATACGATGAGATCCTTCTGAGCCGACAGGGAAATTGTGGAATAAATAAAAAAGAGGTCTGTTTATAGGTATATCACAAGGAAAACGTGACAGATGCACCATGAAACACTGCAAGTTGGCAGCGGTAAGTAAGATGAAAGAAAGAGAATGGAAGGGAGTCACAGTTTCTGGATCAGTAAATGAATATAAATGAATATTATATAAATACAAGTATCTTTGCCCGTATCTTCACGAGGCACCCACATTCCCGAGCAGCAGCAGCAGGAGCAGTCAGTAGTCAATGTCTCGAACATTTCCCAGTGAAATCCGCGACATCTTATTTGAAGAGACGGTCCTAATGAATTTGTAGAGACTCGATATTCAAAGCTTTGCACTCGGAGGAGACAGCGAGTGGATCGAGTCGGTAAACGTATTAGGCCGATGTAATGAATTTCGCTGGTGTTTGTCCTTTCGATATAATGTTTGATAGCTCTCTATCTCTTATATTTTACGTCTGTTTGATGTAATGGTGTTTTTGAAGGTTAATACGTTTCACTTCTTGTATCATTATCTATATTTATATTTGGGTGGATGATATATCTTTCGATAATAGTATGGTATAAAGAATTTATTTTCATTTTAGTTTATTTTATTAATTATCAGTGGAAATTCTTTGATGATGATAAATCATTTTGTGTTAGTATTGACTAATTTGAATGAGAGAGAGAGAGAGAGAGAGAGAGAGAGAGAGAGAGAGAGAGAGAGAGAGAGAGAGAGAGAGAGAGGTGCCACCAAGTTTATTTGTGACTATACTCTGTTTTTTTTCCATCTGTCCATCCGCCTGTGGTGGTAGCGCATGGCAACACTGCGTCCCGTGCTTAAACAGTTACGTTATGTCTAAATTTTAGGTAAATAAAAGGATATCTGGGTGTACATTTGCAACTGAAAAGTGTTTTAATAATTTACTGTATGCGAATTACACCGTTAATATTCGAAATAGGATATTATATAAAACCCGGGACGCAGTGTTGCCATGCGCAAACACCATAGGCGGATGGACAGATGGATAAAAACAGAGTATAGGTGAGAGAATTTGGCTACGACATTACGAATGATACTCTTCTAATTGTTAATTTGTACATACCGACCTATATCTCTCTGTATCTCAACTTTATTTCCTCTTAATTATTCCTAATTAACACCTTTATATTCTTTGGAAGTTTGGATTTCAAGTCAACGGCCCCTATGGTGGGCTTGTTCCATATGAATATGATTAATCTGAATAATTAATATATGATAATAATAGTTTATTTTGTAAGAATTTAAGAAACAATCCTAGTGTTCTATTTCTTTGTATAGTGTGTTTTACTAACCCGTGTCTCTCGGAAGCCATCTTGGATGGACCCCACAAAAGGAATATGAAATACGTATAATTCAGTACATCCTGACATCGAGTCTCTTATTATCCAAAGAAGGCTCGAACGATGATCTGCTAAAATCTAATTTTTTCAAGAGATCATTTGTGCCTCTGTTGGGAAAAAGCTCTTCTGTGCGAACACTGCTCCTGAAGTGGTGGCCTTTTGTTAACCTTTACATCTATATTTATCCGAGACGATTTTTTTGCTCCATTTTGGGAAAGGTCTTTCATCATCCTTTTTGATTGGTTCTCTACGTTGCTACAGAAAGTGTCTACGCCAGCAAAGCAGAATTGAATTTAGTTATCAAGCTATTGCTACCTTGCTGAGATATTTATAACTTACTCCCCCTTTTTTTTAAATTTTGGATGAAGGTGACGTACATAGTCAATTTTCAGGTAGGCGTGAAAGCAAAATTGAAAGAGGAACTGGATTGTGTCGCCAAGGGAATATTAACTTACCCATTTTTTTTTGGTTATGTTCTTCAGTAACAGCTACATTTGTATCTTAGAATTGCAA
>NC_061101.1:1582026-1584526 GCF_015104395.2 Macrobrachium nipponense | reverse complement strand
TGAGCGAGAGGAGAGAGGAGGAGGAAGAGAGAGAGAGAGAGAGAGAGAGAGAAGGAGAGAAATGACTGCTTTAAGCTTAAAACTTTATATAATGTTTGCTAATGACAATTTAAAAACTGTGAGAATATATATCATTAATAGAATGTTATTTTGAAGAGAGAGAGAGAGAGATGAGTTTTAGAGAGAGAGAGAGAGAGAGAGAGAGAGAGAGAGAGAGAGAGAGAGATGACTGCTTAAGCTTTTATATATATTTGTGCTAATGACAAGTTTTAAAAACTGTGAGAATATATATCATTAATAGAATGTATTTTGAAGAGAGAGAGAGAGAGAGAGAGAGAGAGAGAGAGAGAGAGAGAGAGAGAGAGAGAGAGATGACTGCTTAAGCTTTTATACATTTGTGCAAGTGGTAAGTTGTACAAACTGTGAAAATATATATCATAAATAGAGTGCATTTAGTAGGAGAGAGAGAGAGAGAGAGAGAGAGAGCACTGCTTCAGAGAGATCACGGCTTAAGCCTGTATTCATCCGCACAGATGTAAAAATACACGCTAATGCGAGAGCCACATTTACAGCTCAGAGGATTAGTTTGAGACAAAAATGCAAAAAAAAAAAAAAAAAAAAAAAAAAAAAACTTCACATCGACGTATCCTAATTCTGCGAGATCAGACGAACCTCCTGACGCTGTTTCTAGCTTCTGCTGTGACCTGCTGTTTGCAATTCAGGCATCGTTGCTGCGCGGCATTGGATGCAGAGAGGGGAAGGAATCAAATTAATGATAATGCCGGAGGGGGGAGGGGAGGGGGCGAAGTGGCTTCTTTGCCTAATCATTCCTAATGCTTGATAATGCGTTGAATGCACGCGGTGACATTCGCGGGGGGGGGGGGGGGGGGGGGGGGGGGGAGGGGGGGGGTCGGGGATTTCGGGGGTTGTGGGAATTGAGTAGAGGGTCGGCCCTCTCTACGTGATGCTCACTGTTTGGCCTTGTTTCCAAGGAGCTGGTTCAATTCTATGCTTGATTTGTTTTTGTATTTTGAATGAAAATTGAATAAATTGGAATCAGAGTGTCTCCTAAAAGTCAGTTTATTTTTCTGTTGATTTTTATTTTGTACTTTGGATGAAAAATTAATAAGTTGGAATCCGGAAGTGTTTCCAAAAAGTCAGTTTATTTTTCCGTTGATTTTTATTTTTGTATTTTGGATGAAAACTGAATAAATGGGAATCAGAAAGTGTTTCCAAAAAGTTAGTTTATTTTTCTGCTTGATGTTTTATTTACTTTTATATTTTTAATGAAAAATTGAATAAATTGGAATCCGAGTTTCTCCAAGAAGTTAGTTCAACTTCTTGTTCTCTAAACTTCAAGAATAAAACAATACAGCTGTTTATCCCTAGAATGAATATGAAAAAAATAAAAGATAATGTGGATGTTAAACAGTACAGAAAAATGAATTCTGATGAAATAATGCGTATTTACTTTTTTTCCCGTTGATGAAACAAGGCTCTATTTGACCGTAGATTTTTGCACGGTCCTCCCACCCGTAAGCTGGAGATCGGATCACACACGACCTTTAAATACCCTCAGAGTATAGAAATAAAAACTTTACTGGTTCCTTTCGTTTTAACTCAATCCACTTTCCCCCCAAAAAGCCAAAGAAAAGAAAAATCTAGGTCAGCACTTCCTTTTCAGGGGAACATTCTCTCTCTCTCTCTCTCTCTCTCTCTCTCTCTACAAGCAGACTCAGCCTTGCAATGCTGAGACTTATTGAGTCCTGCTTTTCAAAAGCTAATTACTTTATCTTCAAAGTTAGAGCCTCTAAAAATAGTACTGGTCTTGCAAAGATAATAGAAGTTTCCACAGATTTAAAACCAAATACTAGACTGCTTCATTTCTTTCCTCGATTTAGTTGTTTACGTTACAATACTTCCACACTAAGAAAGCAATTGTTTATGTCAACGATAGTCCAACTGGTGGTGAGTGTGACGTTCCATTCTGAAGACGTTAATTGAACTTGAAAATAAAGAACCGTTTCCTATCAAGGATGTAGTCTAACCTGCAAAAAAAAAAAAAAAAAAAAAAAAAAAAAAAATTCAAAACTATAAAAAACAAAGGCGTAGCAATCTAGTATTGTTTCATATCTATAAAGGTGACAGTAGACACCTTCTCAGATACGAAAACAACACTAGATTCTACGTTTTTGTTTTAGGTGTGAAATATTAAATTTCCAACTAAAAAAAAAAAAGGCGCGATCTAATATTGCTTCATATCTATGGAGGTGACAATAGACACCTTCTCAGATACAAAAACGATACTAGATTCCACATATTTGTTTTAGGTCTGAATTGTTTAGGTTGTAACACTTCCAAGAATTGAAAAGATCTTTTATTGAAAATCTCTTTCCAGTCGAGTGTTTCCGAGGCCAATACTAGTTCCATCATTCACATTCGCTGCTGTTTGCCTGCAATGACATTGATGCACTCCATGCCATTGTTTCAGCGGATTCCT
>NC_061101.1:1557026-1574526 GCF_015104395.2 Macrobrachium nipponense | reverse complement strand
GATTTATTTACGAATACTTTCACGGATCGTCACACAGGTATTGGCTCACGTTTTTATAACCTGGTAATTTTATAATGGGGATCATATGACATAAACCAACGGTAAGAATAACGTACACAGTCCCTAATTACCTAATTAAATGAGAGTATTAAAAAATAATGCAATTTTTGTACGTATATTCATGATTCGCTGTATGGAGGATTATGGAGGGTTATAATATATATATATATATATATATAATATAGTATATATATATATATAAAGAGAGAGAGAGAGAGAGAGAGAGAGAGAGAGAGAGAGAGAGAGAGAGAGACATATGCCACGAACGGAAATTGAATCAACTGAATGGTTACTAGGCATTTGCCATTATTTATATAATTCATCACGTTCTATATCTTCGTGATTCAGACACACACACAAACACACACACACATATACATATACATATACGTGTGTATGTATTTTTTTATTTCTTAAAAGTTTCCCAGGTCTGGAGAATAAAGAGAAATCTATATTGCAACAGTGACAAGTGAGAATCGCTTGTCACTCCGAAAGCGACCTCTCTCTCTCTCTCTCTCTCTCTCTCTCTCTCTCTCTCTCTCTCTGAAAAGGAACACATTTTCTTTTGCAGGGCATACGAGATGTCACAAAGACACCTTTTTTTTCATGTTCGACAGTTAAGATTTCGACGATGCAAGGGAAGCTGTTCATTATTTATTCAAAAGGTTTTCATCCTTTTGATTGCAAGGTTTTTCTTCATCCTTGTTTGTTTTTCACTTTTTTTAAGCTAAAAAACTTAATACATATTTTCAAAACAAAACTCTTAATATGTATTAAAAAAAAAACTCTTAATATGAATCTTAAACAATGAAAACTAAGGCAAGCTGAGGGAGCTTTGATTATAAAGCTAAATCTTCACCCTTGTTTGTTTTTTATTTTTTTAAATAAAAAAAAATTAAAATATATTCTCAAAAAAACTCTTAATATTAATTCTAAACAATGAAAACTAAGGCACGCTCAGGGAGTTTTGATTGTAAAGCTAAAATATCTACAGACTCAGATCAACTTTTATTTTTTTGCAATACAATTGAAATCTTTTTTTTTTTTTAAATGATTTGTATATTGGTATTAATAGTAACAAAAACCAATAGAAAGGCAGAAGCTTTGGTTCATATGGAAATCAATTAAAAGTAAAAAAAAAAAAAAAACTTTAATTTTACCCGATGTTAATATTATGGAAGTATTTAAATCGATGATGTAGGTTATGAAACCAACCTATTACTTCCTTTTTTATTATACTTTCCCCTTAACAAGCAATTCTCTCCCTCCCTCTCTGCTCTCTCTCTCTCTCTCTCTCTCTCTCTCTCTAAGTCACTGGACATCGAACAGTATCCTGAAATATTTTCCAACCATTCCATTTACACAGTTATTCCCGTGATCTCTCTCTCTCTCTCTCTCTCTCTCTCTCTCTCTCTCTCTCTCTCTCTCTAATAGTCACTGGTTCCCCTACAGTATCCTAAGATATTTTCCAACCACTCCATTTACACTGTTATTGCCGTGCTCTCTCTCTCTCTCTCTCTCTCTCTCTCTCTCTCTCTCTCTCTCTCTCTCCGAAATCCGTCCGTCGCCTCTCGGAGGCAGTTCAGCGCTGTACCTCAACTTACTTCCCCAGGATTAAAAAAAAACATAAAAAACAAAAATGAATAAATAAACAAAAGACAAAAGATCTCGAGAGTTTTGGCGACTCCCTCAGTCCTAATTAGGTCCAGAGAAGGAGACAAAAGACGATCGCTGGCGCGGAAACTTCTGAAATGGGATAAAAGGGGTATTTATTCTGTTGTGGGAATTTTCCCTCCTGGGGGAAAAAATAAAAGATGGGAAGGAAAGGAAAGGAAAGGAAAGGAAAGGAAAGGAAAGGAAAGGAAAGTCCCTGGCGTTAGAATAAAGAGGAGAGACGAATAAAGGAGGGGAAACGTCATGATGGGCAGGAGGGAAATGAAGGGAAGTTAGATAAGAGTCATATATAGTTGAATCAAGGATGGGAATCAAGGGATCCCATCCTTTGAAGTCCTAATGACGACCAGTGGGGGTTTTGGCTTATGTTCATGGGGTGGGGGGAGAAAGCAAAAGCCATTCTCCCCACCCCCCATCTCTCTCTCTCTCTCTCTCTCTCTCCCCTAAATACACTCTAATTATGATATATATTTTCACAGTTCTTACAACTTACCCTCTCTCTCTCTCTCTCTCTCTCTCTCTCTCTCTCTCTTCTCTCTCTCTCTCGAAATCTTTACGAGACATAGCCCTTCCTCTGGGGAGAAAGGAAAATTATCCTCACCTTTTAATTCCTTCTCATTAACAATAAACAACTCCACCATCTCTTGCAGAACGATCTAAAATCAAGATTAAAATAGGAGTGTTTAGTTCTGTTATGGAGTTTTAACTCTTCTTTTTGAATGTTTATATTAAATCTTGATTTTAAATACTTTGTTCTGAAGGACAGGATAAAGAAGAAGGAGGAGAATGGATGATAATTAAAACAAAAATAGAGGTTATCAAAATAGCGAGAACTGGATTTTTATTCCAGTTTCTGCTTCGTTTGAGAAGCTTTACTTCTGCTTTATTGGAAGGTTTGTTTTTCCTCCATTTATTATTCATTCTCCTTCTCCTGCTCTTCTGTTATGTCCCTCAATGGTTTTTTTCTATGAATTATAAATGTCAAAACTTCCAGTCTTTCCTAAGCTCAGAGTAATGTATAAAAACTGATATAATTTTATTCGTTATGACGACGATTCCCAGCATAAAACATTTTACATTTCCTAGAATTTTCCAAAGGATTTCTCAATTCCAGACAGTAATGGGCAGTCTATGTTGCAACAGAAGAGCTTGTCACCGGAATATCGTTGTCGTAAAAGGCGCATTTTCTTCGGGAGGCTTAAGAAACGTAATAAATACATGTTTACCTCCAGAGCTAAGATATTTGACGATAGAGTTGAAATACTTTATTATTTTGATGTGAGATTCGATAAAAGAAGAACAGGCATTACTTGTGAACCTGACAGCATCTAGCTAATGGATAACAATCTCTGTGAGTTCATACAAATACACTGAACTTCAAAAGATAATTTTCTTTAATGTATTAAGTTGAATTCTATATGACTTATGATTCAATATCGAGCTGAAAATTAATTATAAAGCTGATAGCCTCTAGCCAATGGACGATATACCCTGTGAGTACATATAAAGTCAGTGTATTTCAAAATATAATTGTCTTTACTGTGCCAAAATGAATTATATATAATTTAACATTCTTAACCAAGCTGTCAAAACAGTCTTACGTGTAAGGCATCTTTATAAATAATACCAAACAAAAGGGGCAAATGCAAAGCAACTGAAATAAACACGTTTCCTGAAATGATTAGCAACAAAATACGACCAAAATATCCGAGAAGAAGTAACTGATAAATCATATGACAAAAAATGCTGATAGAAGAAATTCAAATCAAATTTATCACAAAAATACTGAAAGGAGAGAAGAATTTTACACGTAAAATACAATCAAGTTATAAGAATCCTGGTTTATCATTCGACTATTGTGCTCTACTGTAACCACCGTCACCCGGGCTAACCAAATCGAAATGGAATATTGTGTTGTGTCGATGATAATTGTTCGGGATCACTCCAGTGAAGCGTATCCTTTCCGGTTAATGGCCAAAATGTTTATTGTAATCGTGGGCTGAATAATTATTTTTTTTTGGATCGCGGGTTAAGCGTGGCAAATTCTATGCATTAACTGTGACCTGGTTCTTTTTTTTTTCGTGGGAGTGTGAGTGGGTGGGTGGGTGGCTGGAATTGGTGGGTGGTTTGATGTGGGTGGGTATTGGGATGTAGGGTCCATGTGGAGTGAAGGAATGCGCTACAATACTAATACTACTAATAATAATAATGATAATAATAATGATAATAATACACGATCCCAAGATCCCTGAAAAGGAACCAGGAAAAATTTAAAGTGAAGGAATGCACAATAATAATAATAATAATAATAATAATAATATAATAATAATAATAATAATAATAATAATAAAATACGAATAATATGTATAATAATAATAATATAATTAATAATAATAATCTGACAAAAATCTAATAATATAATAATAATAATAATATTGTTTCAGACTCCATACCATGTGTTGAAAAAAAAATTTCTATTTGCTTGGCGGGTAATATCGACAGCCTGCTGTAACCTAAGGGTGCCTAGTCCATTTGGAAAATTACAACCTTCCTCTAACGGCAACCACGTACACCGGTATCCCAACAAACCCCTCGTCTGTATAACAACGTTACAACGAATCTTGTGACGCGTGAAACCTCCCGCGCGCGTAACGCTGACGTCCCATTGACAGCAAAAATGGAATCGCGTTTTTGTCTGGCACTTCCGCCCCACCCACCAACCCCCCACTCCCCTGCCCAGCGCGGAAAATTTATTTTTCATTCCTTTTCAATCCATTCATCGTGAATAACATCCCCTTTGCCAGTGCGCCGACATGCGTTATAGCAGGTCTGATGAGTAATTGGGTGAAAAACGGGTCGGACAATGGTGATAGATCGCTCGCGTTTTGAAGAAAATAGAGCATCAGATGGTTTTGGGTAAGGGTTGTAGAATGTGATGGACTGATGGTTTTGTTTATTTTTAGAATTTTTCCCTATGGATGCGTCCGTAATGGAGCAACGTACGAGTGAAACGTAAATATAAGCATATTATTATTATTATTATTATTATTATTATTATTATTATTATTATTATTATTATTATTATTATTATTATCATTACTATTATTATAAATATAAAAATATAAAAATTTACTTTATATTTGCACATACTATACACATATATATGTAGTAATATATATATATATATATTTTATATTATATATATATATATATATATATATATATATAATATATATAAATTATATATATATATATATATATACACACTATATGTATATATATATATATATATACTATATACATATATATATATATATACACACACACACACATATATATAATTATATATTATAATTATATATATATATAATATATAATATATATTATATATATATATATATATATATATATAGACTTATATTTTATATAAATATATATATATATATATATAAAGGATATATATATTATATTATAATATATTATATAATATATATATTAATTTTGATATATTATAATATACAAACATTAATAATATTTATATATTATATTATATATATAAAATAATATATTAATATATATATATATAATATAAATTAAAAAAATTAAAAAAATAAAAAAATTAAGAAATAAAAAATAAATAAATAAATAATATAATCGAACAAATATAAAACGGATAAAAATAAGGCAACTTAGGAATAAAAAATATTGAATTATGATACGTAATTGAACAGAACACCTTTAAAAAAACATAATACCGCTCTTTTTAGAACACACTCGCGAATCTGAAGAGGAGGGGGGTGGGGGGGGGGGTAGGGGGAAGCTCTTGCAACCTTTTCCGAAGGAAATGCAGCGAAGCGCCGGCGAGCGAGCTGGATCTTTACGAGACGTCTGCCTGCCCTCTTCCGGAAAAGAAATGAACCTGGAATTTAATTCGTTCTCATTAACAATAAATATGAGCGCCACCTACCGCGAAAACGTTCGGGGAAGCAAGATTGCGAGAGTGCGTAAGTCGTTCTTCAAGGTCCGTCGCGGAGTTATGTTGAACGCGCGGCTTATTTCATTGGTTTTTTTTCTTCTGTCTTTTGTGTTTTGTACCTGCGTTAATTTTCTCGTGTTTTCTTCCTCCTGTATTTGTCTTCCTTTCTTCGCAGGTTCTAACCCCCAGTGGTGGATTCTGAAGACAACTTGCATATTCAGATGGCAAAACATATCACCCCCTGGCAATCTTTTTATATTTAATTTTATAAACTATTTTGTTTTCTTTATATAAAAAAAAAAAAATTACTTCGAGATAAGAGAAAAAAAATAAAAAAAAACCGTATTGTTAATTTTAACTTTTTATTTTTGCTATTAATTTATTTTTTCATTTTATAATAGAGAGGATTATAATTTTTATTTATCATATTTTTTTTATCCAATTATGGATTATGGATAAAAAAAAATTTTATTAACTAAATTTAAATAACTTATTAGTTATAGTGAGTTTTTTTTTTATTCCCAAGGTAAAGGAGATTATTACAATTTTTATCAAACCTTTTAATGAATGAAAAATCGAGCAACTGATTCTACAAAAGTATCAAAACTCACGGCCTTAGTTGTCTGTAAAATAGTGACATCGAAAAATATAATGTTTTCTTTATTTAATTTTATTATTGCCCGGTCTGAGGTCATCAAATATTCTCTTTTCGATTATTTAAGAAAAATCTTTTAATTACCGCGTAAAAAAACTGGCGACACACAAATGCCAAGGAAAATAAATATCCTTTGCAAGGAGAAGGAATGCAAATCGTGAAAGAGAAGTTTTTCGAAACCTGGATATTTTCTAACGAGTACAAGTTTGTTTCTTTTCGTTATATATAGATGACTGACTGGATGAGAGAGAGAGAGAGAGAGAGAGAAGAGAGAGAGAGAGGAGAATCATGTAGAACATATCAAACAAACCAATCCTGGCATGTAGCCTATCGCAGGCATTGTTCCGCCACTTTTGGAATCCTGGAATGTAGGTCAGTTAATAGACACCCGGAATCCGGGAATGGAGTATCATGCAAAAATTCCTGAACATTAAATCGTGTCCTAATTATTTTATTAGAATACGTATTAGTTTCCTATTAAAGTGGACCGAGTATGTGAAATGTGGTAGGCGTTTTCCGTAGAGTTTTCACATCACACATGTCTTGATTATTTTATTTATAATGCTTATCAATATCCTATTAAAAGTGGACCGAGTAAGTGAAATGTGGTAGGCGGTTTCCGTAGAGTTTCCACTCCACAATCTTTATTATTTTAATTGAGATTACATATAATTTTTTCTAAAGCTTCCTATTTTAACATGAAGTAGTTTAATATTGTGCACATTTTCACCAGCCTATTAAACCTCTGTCTAGTTTCCTTTATGTCTTTTGAAACTACTTAATTATTAGTCGACTATTTTCTCTGCTAAAGCTCCTTCGGTGGCAATTTTTCTCTTCTCTCCCGAGTGTTCAACTTCATTTCGTTTCTGTTATTTGAAACTTCTTAGTTAGTGCTGTAGCTATTTTATCCATTTTGTAAGTTTTCCAACGCATTCCTTACTCCTTTCTTGTCACACCAGGGCTCAGAACTTCTTCCTTTACCTCTCACTGATGGAACCCAGAAAACAAGTTGAAAAGTCTGGAAGCTTTGTGCAAAATATATCCTCCCCAAGTAAGAGTGCTAGACATCCTATGTCTTCATCAGAGGAGGGCTGAAAGGAAGGAAAAAGTTTCTCTGAAGAGAGCTGCTAAAAGGAAAAGCTGTTACAACGTAAAGCTAGAAGTGTTGTATTTCAGTGTTTACACTGTTACACACACAGGTATAAATAAAAAAACACAAAAAAACACACATACATACACATATTTCATTAGGAGTTCCTTAACGTTTTCTGCTAAGTTTATTCTGACAACTATAATGTTACACTCGATTCATTTTGATGAGTAAGAGACGAAAAGGTTAATTTGCTATAACTGTTAACGCTGGCGAATGCAAAAACATTATAAAGGAAATTACTTTTATAAAAATTTAAGACCTTTATCATCAGACCCTGGCAATAAATACCTTTACAGTTAAGCAGAGTTCTTTCATCGCATAATGAGACTGCTCTAAAAACACGTAGTCTGTTACATAGTACCTTGTATAGGTTATGAATGTGCCTATTTTTACAAAGTATCTGAATCCACGGTAATTTTCCAGTTTGGAAAATGTTAAGAACGTAAATCAGTACCAGCTGTTCCATTAAATCGACGAATGAAACAAATATGCTCATTTCTCTTTCATTAGTGAATCGAAATTAATTGTTAGCAAGTGAAATTAGCGTATATTAACATACATTCAGGGATGTTGTACACTTTCATCGAAAGGTTCAGTGCTCAAGACTAAAAGCATATAATAAATACTTCCCTGAGTGAATAAAATCATGTTTGAAAGTATTAATAAGAATTCAATGCACACTGAATTATATGCTTAAAAAAACCAATCATCTTGTACTGCATGACCTTGAAAATATTATTATTATTATTATTATTATTATTATTATTATTATTATTATTATTATTATTATTATTATTATTATTATTATTATTATTAATTTGATATGACTGTTTACACAAGATAATAATAATAATAATAATAATAATAATAATAATAATAATAATAATAATATAATAATAATAATATGATACACCAAAATGATTTATTTTATTATTATTATTATTATTATATTATTATATTATTATTATTATTATTATTATATTACTATTATTATTATCAATTTGATTTGACTGTTTTACACAAGACAACAACAACAACAATCCAATAATAAATATAATAATAAAAATTAATAATAATAATAATAATACTAATAATATAATATAATAATAATAATAAAGATATGATAAAATAAACAATAATTTATTATTATTATTATTATTGTTATTTAATTATTTTATATTATTATTATTATTATTATTATATTATTATTATTATTATTGTCACTCAAAAGTTTTCCCATTATGGAGGCATTTAAGCTCGTGTTACGACGCCGTTTTTTTTTTTTTCCTGCAGTTTCGGATGACTTCCGCACCGAAGTTGGGGTTCGTGGTCCTGGTGAAATTTCAAACCAGCGTGGACGGGTAATTGCGCGTGGACGCGAAATATGAGTTTTTATTCATTATTATTATTTTTTTTTTTTTGTTCTCGCAGGGATGCTAGACTCACGCTGCATTTATTTCTCATTCGCTCTGTATAACTGTTTGTTAGTCTGTTGGTTTGTATTTCTCAAAAACTGAGCATTTGGGCTGAAGCATACGTTTATCTTTGAGATATATATATATATATATACATATATATATATATATATATATATATATATATATATATATATATATATATATATATATATATATATATATACATACACACACACACACACATATATATATATGTATGTATATATATATATATATATATATATATATATATATATATATATTATATATATATATATATATATATATACATATATATATATATATATATATATATATATATATATATATATATATATATATATATTTAAACATGGCTTAATACAATGCCATGCGTAATAACAGCGTACAAAAATAAGATTACCTCCTTTATAAACCCATTTGAAAGAAAATCTTTTAATTAAAATTACAGAACACTGAAGTTAAGACACATCAAAAAATTACTTTATTGAGAGAGAATGTTTCCAAAGAAAATATTATTGAACAGCTAAAAGAAAAAACAAAAATGAAATAACAGTGTTTTCGGTTTTTGTGAAAACTACCAGTTGGACAATTGAAGAGAAACGACTACATGAAATGTCTTAAGGGATTTTTGCAAAAAGTTATAAAAAAAACAATAGAGTAAATAAAACGTTTTAGAGATTTTTGCCAACGTTATCTATTGAAAAACTACAGAAATTATAGTAAATAATATAGTGATATAACATAGTTGAAAAATTGAAAATAAAATCTTTATAAATTCTTCTAAAATTATCTAATGAAAAATTGAAGAAATTAGAAAATATAAAATTTTACTTTTTTTTTCCAAAGTTGTCAGATGAAGAAATGAGAAAATATAAAATTTAACTCTTTTTCCAAAGCGACCAGATGAAAAATTTAAGAAATGAGAGAAAATAAAATGTAAGGGATTTTTTTCTGTTAAAAGGAATTACTTTTAATTTCTTATAACCCTGACGTCCTGAATGATTCTCATTCAGATGACACGAAAGATGATGCTTACTGGAATTGCTCTCCTACGCTTTGAAAATATGAACGATTTTCGTAAGATTAATAACCAAAACATTTATTTCTTTAAAGCGGAGGTTGATGTGAATACTCTGCAGAGGATGAATAAAAGAAAGACAAAAAGCAATTGTTATACTCTGCAGAGAATAAATAAAAAGAGGGCAAAATATGCAATTGTTAACATTTCAAGTATCGATTCCGGATAACCGTATAGTCGTTCGAAAGCTTTGTGCAGATGATGCAAAGTTAGAAAGCATAAAAAAAGTAATAAATCAGCCACACTTTTACGGAATTTGGACTTGATGGGAAGTAGAATGGATTGAAATACGTCCGACTGGATGCGGAAAAGGTTGGCAAACATAGTTTTAGGGTCTCTCTCTCTCTCTCTCTCTCTCTCTCTCTCTCTCTCTCTCCCGAATACATTCTGTAAATGATATACATTTTCACAGTTTTTAGAGCTTGCCATTTGCACAAATATATAAAAGCTTAAGCACATAGTTTTATAGTCTCTCTCTCTCTCTCTCTCTCTCTCTCTCTCTCTCTCTCTCTCTCCCCCATTGTTTGTTAGTCAACATTTAGTGAAATTTGTTCTGTATGCCCGAATAGGTACAGAAAGGGTTTGCAAACATTCTCTCTCTCTCTCTCTCTCTCTCTCTCGTTATCAAAATCTAATACCCTTTCGCAATTTAACGTATAAGCTTTCGTAAACACAGAGTTTTCTATTTAGAAACAGTTTTAGTGAGCTATTCAAAGGGCTTAGTCAATAAAGAATGAAAATGATATATGAGGTATTTGTCGTAAAAATAAAAAGACTTATTCTCTATTCAGTGAAGAAGAAACAATGCGTGATCCGACCTCCAGCTTACTCGTGGCGCGTGCTCAAATCTATGGTCAAATAGAGCGTTGCTACACCAACGAAAATTAAAATGAATACGCTATATTTCATGACAAATAATTGTTTTGTACTGTTTAACATCCACATTATTTATTTTATACGTTTTCATTCTGATAGATAAATCATAAATATACCATACTAACATTCTTGTATCTCTAACTCTAAACGAAACAGCTTTTTCAGACATTTGAAGGTTTTCCTATCCCCTACAAAAACAACAATAAAAAAAAATAGTTTGTAGGCTTACTCCTAGAACAAGCGAAACATCTAATTAAAAGTTAAAAACTCATTCGGTTGGCGAAATCTGGCAAGTCTTTTATTAATACAAGTCTTTCATATACAGCGTCGCCGAGCGAGACTGACGGCGACGGGAGGGAATCTGTATTGACAAAAAAAGGAGCCTTTATCTCCCCTCACCTCGAAAAACCTTTTCCTGTAGAGATCCCGTCTTCCGAGCCGTGGCCGGAGTAGGGAAGTTGGACTTTGCTCAAACACCGTGTGTGCCCTCAGGACGTCTAAACAAACAGGCCTCTCTCTCGTCTAAAACTTTCCGGCCCTTTGATGTTTAGGAGGAGTTATTAGATTTGTATCTGCCCGAGTCGAATCTGTTCCCTCGAAGAGAATCAGTTCCGTGCGAGTGTAATAGTCATAAACGCATAATCACAGACTCTCAGGGAATGAGACAGAAATATATTATATATATATATATATATATATATATATTATATATATATATATATATATATATATATATATATATATATATTATATATATATCTTGTTTAGATACGGTTTTAACAATAAGGCACGGAGTTTTTCTATATCTTTTAATCCAATTAATGGTTCTTTGCTGTATGGTGCGGGATTGCGGGATAATGCGTCAGCTATGATATTTGCTTTCCCAGGTAGATATCTTATCTTGGCTCCAAAGACCTGAATGATCATTTGTCACCGAGTTCCCTTTTTGGACTGATTAAAGCCTTTGAAAAACTCGGTAAAGGACTCATGTTCAGTAAGGACTTATCAGGATAGCCATAGTATTATGAACATATGAACTACTATCAGATGACATAGTTTCATACGAACACACAAGATATAAATACCTTTATTATTTATATCTTGTATCTATAGAATTGATGCCGCAAGTAGCCTTATACGGTACGCCGCTAGAACACTTTCCACATATTCAAGCCAACCATTAATTTATCAAATATATATAAAAAATATATAATAAATAAATATAAAAAAAATAAAATAAATATGGATACAAGTGGAGTCATATAATACATCCGTAAGAAGTCGGAAGGGTTACAAATTATAATAAAAAAGGAATCACGATAAAATCAATAAGCAAAACGTAACCATAGATAATAAATATCGAAATATATATGCGTAAAGATTTGAACTCTAACTTAACGCTTTAGTAATGACAAATAAGCTAAAAGTTCAAACACATATCCAAAATCTACTGACATATTGTCTGTCCCGGTGATTTATATTCGTAGTCAATGAAATTAAATAAATAAATAAATACTAAACTAATAATAAATAAAATAAAATAAAATAAAAGAGATTTTAAAGTCAGGAAGTCTAGAAGTGAAAATGTTATCTATGGAATAATCCTATATGAATCTTATACAGGGCTAATAATATATATAGAATTTTGTATGGAAAACCTTTTTCATATAGTTTGAATAAGGATATTTATTTAACATAATGCCAACATGAAAACTAATGATATTGTTCAATTTTGGTACTGTTTTTTTTTTTTTTGTGTTTTTTTTTTTTTTTTTTTCAGACATTCTTCTCATGCGGGTGGAGAATTAAAACACTAAAAATATCATGAAAATACTAAAGTCGTATCTCTTACAGCAAGTAACGTAACTCTTAGCTGGCTGAGAGCAATCTCCTGCCAAGTGACGACGTCATCATTGCCGTATCAGCATTTGTTCCTTTTAACCTCAATAATCTGCTTACACAGGCTTCATCTGTGTGTCGTCTCTGCTTGCAAAAGCAGATTGACTGGAGAAAGGAATGCTTAGTTCATGAACTTCACATGTGGTTCATAGGCCACATGACAGGCCACATAACATATTCTTATCCGTGTGTGTAATGCAATTAGTTAAGGACTTGTAATCATTTTAAAATTAATGAACATATAAGCAAATAGAATTTCTATAACAACAAAATGAATTAATTTTTTTTTTTCTGAACCTCATAGACAATTTAGAAGTATCAAGATATGTATATATGAAATATTACTTTGCAACATTAGCCTATTACAAATTCAAGTAAAACATTCATGGGAAATGTCACATTTTCTTGAAAAACCCAAAGTTTTATATAGAAATTAGTTACATAGTGGGTTTTTTTCATTGCATCTCCTACCTATTAATAAAGTTTTTAAAAAATTAACCTCAGAGGATGCGCACGAGAAAATTTGAATATGAAACTTTTGTTAGGGCACATAGAATCATGATTAATATCTCTTTGCCAACTTATGCTGCCTGGCAATCTTACAAATAGCTCCATTTTCCACTTCTTTGTCTAGTAACTTACTACAGTAATATCGAATTTTCTTTGAGATTCGTATTGATATCTATTTTATTTTTTATAATTATGGACTATTTTTACGAGTCATCATAGACCTCGATAGGTTCACTCATTGTTAATGCCATGGATAAAAAGTTTGTACAGCGGACTCTTTTGAATTCCAAATATCAGCGAATTCATGTGGGTTTAAGTCTGGTCTAAATAGCTCTCTTCCTCCCCTGTATTTGGATGTCGTCTGAATTTACTTTGCCCTTGTGACAAGTATAATTTCACTTGCAGGCTGATTAATGGACTGGTTACAGTATCCTGCAGTTACGAGAGTTTCACATCGCAACTTCAAAAAATCGTTCGTCGCAGCGGACGACTACAGTCAAGTAACAACCGCCTACAATGTGAAAGGAATTTCATGGACTTCTTCGACCGACACCGTATCTCGTCGTTAATCTCGTTTTCATGAGGAACGCTCCAGCGGCTGTCGGAATTCGACTACAAAGGGACATACTTCCGACAATTACGACCCGAAGGATATTCAACTCTACTTTGCTGGCGAAGGACTCGTGCTGGGGATGTTTTTTTTTTATTCATCGCGAACGTAATCGTGTAGCTTAGGATGCAGAGAATAAGTATGAGCGCAAAAATAGAACGTTGGACCGCCCAGGCAAATTTTCCCCTTGTTTTAACCATTGAAAAAGGCCGTTTCAATTGGCTATAGGTGGTTGTCTGGAACTGTGTAATGGACGAAAAGTTGTTCGAAAAGCTAGTTAAATGTGAAGTAGTATAACCTCGGTCATGTATCCTATATATTATAAATGATCATAAATAACATAATCGAAATATATTTTTGCGTGTACGCACTAGGAATCTATATATAAATGATCATAATAACAGAAACGAAATATATTTTTGCGTGTACGCAATAGGAATCTCTTATATAAATGATCATAAATAACAGAATCTAAATATATCTTTGCGTGTACGCAATAGGAATCTATTTAAAGTGCACATATATTAATCATAATTATATGAATCCATATACATATGTATAACAAATCAGGTAGCCTATAATCAATCTGTTACCTTTTTATCTTACCAATATCTGCAGTTATTTATGAGTTAGTATAGAATTACTAATCAGATATATCAACATTTAGCATAAAAATCAACGAATCAATCAGCATAACCATTAATAATTTTATCATTCATATATGAAATTTTTTATCAGTTAAAATATGCATTTTTATCATGTTAATCTTCATTCTATGCAATTATCAGAGTACATTAGTATTTTTCTGTAGCATATGTATCTTAATGAGATGAAGTAGAAAACTGTATCTTATATATATCATGTGATCACTATTATTTTACCAATATCATTGTTTTATATTTTATACTTGATCAATTCATGTACACCATGAATTTTTATTTACTTATATATATATTCACATAGTGTCTGTATCACACTCCTATAAGTCAAATTGCAAGTCAGTTTGAGTAATATTCAGTGGTTTGGTTTTGGTAGCTGACCGAGCTGATGTAATTGTGTTTCACATAATAAAAATATGGAAATGTTAGTCCATATATATAAAAGTCTAAAACTAAAAGAGGTCAACCAGATTGCTTGCAGGAATGTGATCAGACTAGAGACGCTAAGGATGGACGTATACAATAAGTATGTAGGCTAAGATAACATGCCGTCACCTGTAGTCCTTCAATTGTTTTATAAACATTAGTCCAAGCTCCCTGCTTGAGACAACTACCGACCTATGATTCAAACGGCCTACGTGATTCTGTAAAGCGGGTCCTCATTAGATTGGTGTTCGTATGAAACTATGTCATCTGATAGTATGTTCATATGTTCATAATCTATGGCTATCCTGATAAAGTCCTTACTGAACATGAGTCCTTTACCGAGTTTTTCAAAGGCTTTAATCACAGTCCAAAAGGAACTCGGTGACAAATGATCATTCAGGTCTTTGGAGCCAAGATAAGATATCTACCTGGGAAAGCAAATATCATAGCTGACGCATTATCCCGCAATCCCGCACCATAACAGCAAAGAACCATTAATTGGATTAAAAGATATAGAAAAACTCCGTGCCTATTGTTAAAACCGTATCTAACAAGAAATTCCTTAACCAAGAGATCGCGAGCATTGAATATCTAGGTCGGAGCGCAGAACTGTTACAAACTGAACAAAGCAAGTGTCAACAGCGATAAGCAAAACAATACCAAACAATAAACACTTCGACACGGAAACAGGGTCAGCGGCTAAGCAAACCAATAAACACTTCGAGCAGAAACCCTAAAGCAAAAATATATTTAAAGTATGTGTATCAGAATAATGTAATCAAATGTAACATTAATATGTAGTCTGTGACGAGGAAAACCCGAAGAACCACCGCGATGACTAACGACCAGGTAAGTAGTAATAATCTCTTTCATACCAATCGTCATAAACTGGTTGCATTCCGTCATCACCCAGGGTTCCCTACTATGTCACGAGAAAAGCCCAAAAGCACTATTTTACTGGTCCTACAATGCTTACAGATATAAAAAGCACATAACTGATTGTAACACGTGTCATGAAGACAAGGGATACACTAAGACACCTGTCAGTTTAGGGGCCTATCCTGTGCCAAATCAATCCTTGAAAGAATATACGTAGGATTATTAACAGAACTTACGAGTCTGACAGAGGAATAAACACTTCTTAGTGTTAATAGTTCTTGACACGTTATATAGAATTAATAGCACTAAAAAACAAACACCGCAATTGAGTGCGTTAGGAATATTTAATGAGTGCTAAATCAGTAAATATGGAATTCAACACATAATAATCTGTGACTCGGGTGGTGTAAATCAATAATAATCTCCTTAACACGTTGTGTGAATTCCTTTCCATTAAGAAAACCAATAATATATTGATCACCCAGAGTCAATCGGTTTGGTAGAATACTGATAATTAAATAGGAAGTGTCAATGTCTTACGAGTTACATAGTATATGATTATGATATTTCAGTAGAACTTCTGGAAACAGACACTCAAAGATAAAAAAACTCGCAGTAGCGAAATCTCAATGATGTAGATAATTTCTGTAAAAGTAAGATTAAGAATGTCTCGTAACTTCAGCCACAGGAATAACGAAATTCGACCTGCAAAGGAAACACTCAAAGTTACTCCAAATGAATAAAAAATTGTACTTAGCTTGCTTTTGTGGGAAGTCACGGTGTCCGATAACGACACACGGCCTCGGTCCTCCTTCTCTATTTAGCGGACGACCTGTTTGGCTTCAGTTTCGTGCGCGTTGTTTCGATGATTCGAGCCCTTGAAAATCCGATGCTGCAGACGCGTTTCGGGGTTTGTTTCTTGCAGTGCCGGAAACGCTCCCATAACGATGTTTTCTTGAATGATTCTAATGAGAGACGAAGCTTCCGTTGTCGTAAGAAAAAGACACGTCGGTTTTGTTTCTTGAAGTTATTCACTAACGATGATACTAAGTTGCTTGACGAATCTTGTTGTTTTCTGAAGTCGCTCACTAATGATGATACTAGGTTTGCTTGAAGAATCTGCTGCTTTCGTCGTCGTTGACTTCATGATTTATTATTCTGTTTTTTTCTTCGTAGGACGTTGTAGAGTTCTTCTGGTCCGCTGGCCACCAATATTATGGGCTTGTGCCTTGTATGATAAGGCGCCCTATGAGGTAATGTTAGACTTGCGATAATCTATACGCTAAGTCGGTTGGTATTGCACTTCCATCTTCAATGGAGTGTCTGGGGTTTTGTAGATCACTTACGAAGTCGGTATTATCTTTACGACGATGTGTTAAAACTCATGGGTTCGGTGGGAGGGTTTCTTGTAGAAACACTAAGTATAAAAATAGATATAATTTCTTCTGAAGTTTTACATGTTCTGAGATCAGAGATGATTGTACAAGTCTTCTAATAACGATAGCTTGATCGCTTCTGCCAATGATGATGGCTAATCCTATTCCTCTACATGACAAAGCTTAGGTAAAGAGGTACAGGTCTGTCT
>NC_061101.1:1509526-1552026 GCF_015104395.2 Macrobrachium nipponense | reverse complement strand
ACAAAATATTGATAAGTGCCCCATATAAGTATATGTGTATGTATGTGCGTGCAACCCCTGTGGGATGTGCGTATGTGCGCGCGCAATTCAGTCGAAGAGCGTGTAAGCCTATGTAGACATCAGCAAGGCTCTGTTTGTCATCAAGCTGCATTTCTCTTCGTCCCGCTATCAATTCAGCCACTTTTCCATTTTACAAAATACAGAAAAGACCCCCTATACGTATATGTGTATGTGTACGTTTCTGTCTATGTGTGTGTGCGTAAAAGCCAGCGGGAACGTACGTACACGTGAAATATAAGTCTACAAGAGCGCGCGCGGCTTTGTGGGAATTCAGTGGCAAAATCGCGAGCCAGCTATTAGCCCGCCCCCCCCCCCCTCCCCACCCCCCACACACACGATAATCATGGCGGCGTATTCGGTGCAAATACCGCCCATCCGTTAAACGATTATGGCCCCTCCTGCCTGTTTATAATGACGTGTATATCAGGGCTCAAGAAGGCCTCAGCCGAATATTGCCAAACATCCCTGCAATTGCATACACGTGCTCGGGAATTACGAGACGGGCGCCCCCCCCTCCCCCCCTCCCCCCCCCACCCCCCCCCCCCAGGTGAGGGCGAGAAGGACATCATCCGAGCAGGCGGAGGCCTTGTGTGTGTTCTCCTGCAGAAGGAGGAGAAGGGGGAGGGAGTAGGAGGAAGGGGAAGGGACGACACAAAAAGGAACAAGAATAAGAGAGAGAGAGAGAGAGAGAGAGAGAGAGAGTAATAATAATAATAATAATAATAATGTGCGCGAATTTCCGTATTTGGGTCACATTATTACCGACGACCTAAAAGATACGGCAGACATCGAACAGAGGCGTCGTAAACTATGTGCAACTGGCAACATGATTGCAAGGAGGTTTGCCTTCTGTCACCGAGACGTGAAACTGCAGCTCTTCCGCTCGTACTGTTACAGTATCTATGGGTGTTCCCTCTGGACGAACTATAATCCCAAGACGACCATGAGACGTATCACTGTGTGTCACAATGACATTCTGAGACGCTCACAAACACTCCACGCTACCACTCCACCACACAGATGTTCTTAGAAAACCACCTGGACAATTTAAAAATCATTGTAAGGCGAACAATGTCCAGTCTGGTAACCCGAGTGAGAAACAGCGGCAACTCGCTCATACAAAGCATCCTAAGGAGTGAAGCAAGAAGAAGATCTAAATTGTGGGAAAGATGGGAAAATGAGGCCTTTGTCCCCTAAAGGACTTAATCTCTGTATTAGCAAGATGTCATCTGCAGATTTTGTCATTATTATATGATTGCTGATATTTTATTTTTTCATTATTTCTGTGATTACTATCAAGTTAAAGTTTCTTTATATATATATATATTATATATATATATATATATATATATATATATATATGTATGTGTATGTATGTATATATATATGTGTGTACATGTATATGTATATTATATATAGTATGTATATGCGTATATATGTATATATGTATGTTATATATATGTATGTGTGTGTATATATGTATATATATATATGTATGTATATATATGTATATATGTGGTATATGTATATATATATGCATTCAATTTATGTATTTAGCCCTCTAGACCAGACTACTGTAACCACCTAAGGTCTCTAGTGAAATTTAAGACTATATAATTTGTGCACTAACTGCTATAACTCTCAATGCATTTTTTCATCACCAACATTATTACTATTACCAGTATTATGATTACTATCTTTATGCTACCTCAGTTTATTTTGTGATAAGTTGCCGATTACTAACTTTTCCTATCATGTTGACTCATATCTAGATTGTGTATGTTACTGTGTATTTTGTATGTTCATTGTATATGGTCTAGAACCGAAATAAAGGATATTATTATTATTATATTATTATTATTTATTACAATGTTTACATTGGCTATTACAATAAATACAAATTACATTGTAGTTTACATTTAAAACTTAGATATTTACATGTGCCTTCATAAAAATTTACATCATTATAAAACATAAAAACACAGATTTACTTTATACAGCTTTAAGAACAATAAAGAATTTGTGACATATATAGGTACATCATAAAAGTAATTAAAACATTGAAAATTTTGCATATAAAATATGAATCTTTTTATAATAGTACTTGAGGCTCAATAAAATTCTTACCTTAATAAAATATTTGTTATAATAGTTACAGCATATCTCTCTATAATATTAAAATTATCTTTAGCTGATTTTAACATTTCGATTTCAAAATTACTTATGAAATACAGGTACTTATAAAACTAGTGTTATGAACATTTATCTAAAATGGATCTAAAATTCATAATAGTCCTGCTAAAATCGAGTAAAAGTGTATAAGAGTCAAGTTAAACATATATATAAAGTTTTTAACTATAAATTATTTGGACAATAGATACTTTTTCAAATTCAGTTTAAAAGAGTTAATTATAGTTAATGCTTTTAGTTGGTTTGGCAGTTTGTTCACCACTGATGGACCCCGCACAACAAACGCTCTGCTTCCTAGATCAGTGTTGGTTCTTGAAACAAAAAGGTCATCATTAAATCTAGTGTCTGTTACGTCTATCTCCAACTCTTATTAGATTAAAAAGCCATGGTGGAATTAGATTATGTAAAATTTCAAAGATCATGACACATAAATCAAAATCAATCTTCTGTTTGATTGTCAGCCATTGCAAGTTATTTAAAATTGGGAGTTGCATGATCATACTTCTTGGCTTTCCCATCATTACTTTTGGCTGCAAGTTTTGAAGCCTCTTGTATCCGCTGCAGCTGCTGCTTAGTTGTCGAGCCCCACCCCCGATCTTTAAACAGTAGTCAAGAATGCTCACGGCAAGAGACCGAACGACCATTCCCCGCATTTCACTATCAAATCGGTCCTTAATTCTATTTAGGTATATTAAAGTACCATTTACCTTCCTACAACGGTTCATCTATATGACCGTCAAGAGCATATACTGGTCAAAATATACGCCAAGATTTTTTACTTTATGCTTTTCTCAATTGCAAATACATTGAAATTTATTTTTGTGTCTTCAGGAATTTGGGATATGAAACTGCCTAGAGCCAACGAAATATACATTTAGTTTTAGACTCATTAATATTTAATCCATTAATTTGAAAATAACATCTCGCCATTTCTAATATTTCTTTCTGCTCTTACTATCAAGTTATTTAGTTCATTTATAGTTCCGTCATTAGAAGTTGACTGTCATCTGCGAATTGAACCAAGATGCAGTCTCGCATATCATTTATATAAATTAGGAAAAGTATTGGCCCCAAAATAGATCCCTGTGGAACTCCGAATTCTACTGGTTTAGGGGAGGATATAACATCGCCTAATCTCACTGACTGGTAACGATTTTCTAGATAGCTTTTAAACCAGAGAGGGTCAATTTTTAATTGTGTACATTTATGAAGTAAAATATTATTGTGGCTGAACGCTACTCGAAAGCTTTTAGGAAATAAAATCCAATAGAATAAGTAAAGATATCTTTTTGTCGTCGATATTTCTGTAAATAGTTCTGTAACTTTCAATAACGCAGTTTCAGTAAAGAGATGAGACCTAAATCCATGTTGAGTGTGAGACAGTAAATCATTTTCCTCGAGATATTTTATGAGTGAATTGACACAATCTTTTCTAGGATTTTAGATATAATGGGCAAAAGTGATATCGGTCTGTAATTCTCTACATTATCTGCATCACCACTCTTAAAAAAGGGCAGAACGTGGGACAACTTCCAATCACTTGGATAAAGGCAAGTCACTATAGAGGTATTTACTATGACAGTTAAGTAAAACGCAATTATCGGTAAGGCGTCCCGAATGAAACGGAGGGATATCAAATCAGATCCATAGGCTCCCGTGTCATTAAGCTCCCCAACTACTAAAATAACTGTTTCGACATCAACTGGCTGTGGCCTAAAAAAAGTCATTAAAATTCTCATTAACTATATTCGACTCATTTCTTAAAAGTTGTGAAGTATTGTTCCTATCTACATTTTGCTTGAAGATATTTTTCAAAGGCTGTCCTACCAACACTTGAGAAATACTGGTTGAACTCTTCTACTTTTTCCTTCTTATCATTATAATCAGGTAAAAGGGCATTATCATTTTTGGGGATCATTTCACGAACTATTTTCCATTTATTAGGCACATTGCCATTACAGTTACGAAATTTATCTTTAAAGTGTTCCGACTTACTAGCTTTAATCAAAGGATTAACCCGTTTCTTTTCGTTTTTGTAATGATCTTGTAGTGTTTCGTTCTGTATATCTGTTTTAGCTCTCTTTTGTAGGTCACCTCTAGCTTTCATTTCTGCTTTAAGGTTATTATTTATCCAAGGGGCTGGGGGCCGGGTAATTTCTTGGGTCACAAATGGTGCACATTCATCCAAGCAGCAAACAAAGGTTTTGGTAAAAATATTAACCTGTACATCCACATTATCAGTTTGTATAATACAATTAAAATCTGGAGCCTTATTTAGTAAAGTACTACAAAAACTGTCCTGACTGTAATGCTTAAGACAACGAAAGGTTCTTTTAACAGGTATTCTCCTTGGCTTAGAAATATCAATTTGTAAAGTTACTAGCTCATGATCAGCAATGGGACAGGAAATCACATCTGAATATACAATCATCTGTTGATTGTTTGTAATGACAACATCCAATAATGTCGAGGACGTGCTTGTTATTCTAGTTGGCTTAGTTATTGTTTGACAGAGATTTAACTGATGTATTATTTTACTTAATTTGTTGTTAGGAACAAGCATATCCTCATTTAAATCACCCAAAACGAACACGGGTTTTTTACGTAAAGATGCATTTTTAAACGTTTCTTTTAAGATGAATCAAAGGAGGGTGTTCAAAGCCTTTGGATGCCGGTAGACACACCCAACAATAAAAGATGGTAATTTCTTATGCTGTATACTAATCCAGACGTCCTCAACACCATTAGCTTTCTCTACATCTGTCAATATTCTATTAACCTTCAAATCATTTCTTACATATACTAATGTTCCTCACTTTTCCTAGTCACACCTATATACATTAAAATTCTTAACATGAATGAACTTATCTTGAACAGACAAATCTAACCAGGTTTCGCTTACATAAAGAATGTCTATGTTTCTTTCCAGTATTAACAGTTCTATTTCATCAATATGGGCTAATAATGACTGTGCATTTATGTGTTCTATAGTTAACTGATTACGTATTTCCCTCCTTACAGTAGTCGCTTCTATAGTATCACCTGGGGCACATTCTTCTTGGCCATTTTCCTACTGAACATAGCTAGAGCATATACGCCCTTTGTGTCCCAATCTGTAACAAATATTACATTTAATTCTGTGGTCGTATCTGCATTGCCCTTGACGGTGGTTAAATTCACCACAATTGTAGCATCCAGCTGGTCTGTGTTGATAACGTTGGTTATGTTCGTCTCTTAACACTTCTTCATTGTATCGCATCTTGTAATTTCTGCTATCTGCTTGTGATGGTTGCTATTTCGAGGTTGTCCTCCATTGAAAGCTGTTCTTTGATCTTGGCCGCGTTCACCTGTTGGCCGTCTTCCGAAAATCGAGGGGCGTTGATTTTTTCTTTGTTGTTTAATGGTTGGTTCTAACTGTGTATTTGTTCATTCATGTGACATCTTCGTTTTTTTTCCAGTCGTCACATAACTCTAGATATTGGCATTGCTTGTTGAGTGAATCAAGTAGTCTTATGACACCACATCTGTTTAGGAAGATTCCAGGATTTTCATTATTCAGATGAAAACACATTTCATCCACCTCTCCAGTAGCTAGTTTCAAAGACAGTTCGCATTTCATAATCGTTAAGTTTGAAGCTAGATAAATTTGGAAGAATCTAACTGTAAGTAATCTCTCTCTCTCTCTCTCTCTGTATATATATATATATATATATATATATATATATATATATATATATGTGTGTGTGTGTGTGTGTGTGTATGTATATATATTTATATATATATATATATATATATATATATATATATATATATATATATATATATAATATATATATATATTGTGTGAGTGTGTGTGTGTGTAAAAATTCATATTTCTTTGCAAGTCGATAAACAGGCAACATACCATATTATCAATGTTGCATTGAAAGTGCTTTTCAATATTGATATCTGAGATTCTCGGTGTTTATTCCAGGAACAAAACAATGGTAATGTTTCAATGCAAAGCCAGAATTCATAAAAAATATTTATATAAAATACGAGATCAAAAAAGTAATATGCATTTTACAAATGTTCAAAATATACTTTATTGCCAAGAACTGTTCTTTTTGAAAAGATAAAGAAATGCTAAAATCATTGTTCTCAACATTAAATATTTTCTCTTTTGTCTGTTTCTCGATAGAAAACTATTTTTCCTACTTTGTCTGTCCGTCCACAGTTATTTCTGTCCGCCCTCAGACCTCAAAAACTACTGAAGCTAGAGAGCTGCAAATTGGTATGTTGATCATCCACCCACCAGTCACCAAACGTACTAAATTGCAGCCCTCTAGCCTCAGTAGTTTTAATTTCATTGAAGGTTAAACTTAGCCATAATCGTGCTTCTGGCAACGATATAGGATAGGCCACCACCGGGCAAGATGTATTATCTGTGGCCTTGATTATACACTGTACAGAAAAATCGAAGAAACAAATAAAATAACATAAAAATAAAATGAATAAAAAATGAGTAGAAGAAACTCTGGGGAATTCATTTACTTTTTGAACAACACCGAAAGATTCAAATCTCCTTCGAAGAGTTTAAGGATGAAACGAAAAGCGAATTGGATAATACCGTTGTGGGATTTCGCTTCGACCGAAAGCACCAGTGTTTATATTTAGTCCCGAGTTGCATGAAAGATTTAGTGGACTCTGCCGGAACGCCTACACTCGAAAAAAATAAAGTTTAGTTTTTTGGGGATAATCTAAAGGGTTGGGAATTCATGAAAATTGAACGGGAGTTTGACTTTTCAAAGGATACTGTGTAATCTTAAAGCTTATATTTACACTGTAATTAATTATTCGCCGTAGGATTTATGCTATGGTGATTGGAGCCTTTAAATATGCATGGATTAAATTGCTATGTTGGTGGTAACTTTTATACATGTAAGGATTAAGTTGCTATGTTGGTGGTAACCTTCATATCTGTATGGATTAAGTTGCTATGTTGGTGGTAACTTTTATAAATGTACGGGTTAAGTTGCTATGTTGGTGGCAACCTTTATATCTGTAAGGATTAAATTGCTATGTCGGTTGTATACTATATATGTATATGGATTAAGTTGCTATGTTGGTGGTAAGCTTTGTATATGTAAGAAGTAAGCTGCTATGTCGGTTGTAAACTTTATATATGTAAGAATTAATTTATGTTGGTAGTAACCTTCATATCCGTATGAATTAAATTGCTATGTTGGTTGTAAACTTTATTTTTTTTGGATAAAGTTGCTATGTTGGTGGTAAACTTTATTTTGCATGAATTAAGTTGCTATGTTGGTGGTAACCTTTATATATGTCTGAATTAATTTGCTATGTTGGTGGTAGCCTTTATATATGAATGGATTAAGTTTCTATGTTGGCGGTAATCTTGATATATGTCTGAATTGAGTTGCTATGTCGGTTGTAAACTTTATATATGTAAGAATTAATTTATAATGTTGGTAGTAACCTTCAAATCTGTATGGATTCAGTTGTTATGTGGGTGGTAACCTTTATACATGTAATGATTACGTAATCAGTTCTGTCTTAAGGAAAATATGAGAAACATTCCATCAAAACACGTCAACTTATAATATAATTTATAATATAATCCTAATAATTAACTTTATTTTTCAACATTGGTAGGAAGTTCAGGACATATTTGATGGGCTCCCTTGCAAAAAACAAACAAACAAACAAACAAACAAACAAACAAACTAATTTTTGTATTGTCTTCTGGCTACAAATCAAAGATTTACAAAGCCCAAGTCCAAAGAAGATGATGTTATACGTAGGTTTCCCTTCGTGAGAGAGAGAGAGAGACAGAGAGAGAGACAGAGAGAGAGAGAGAGGAGAGGCCTAAGCCGGTGAAATTATAAGCAGATTCCTCTTCGTGAGAGAGAGAGAGAGAGAGAGAGAGAGAGAGAGAGGCGAGCAATAAAACACACCTATTAGATAGCTAGCTAGATGGATGGATATAGAAAGAAGATCGAGAGAGAGAAAGAGAACAATAAAACACACCCTCTTAGCTAGCTAGCTGGAGATGAGAGAAGAGAGAGAGGAGTGAAGGAAGATAGAACAACCTGTTGATAATAGCATTAGACAGAGAGCGAGATAGAGGCCGGAGACCTATTAGAGAGAGTGAGATGAGCGCAATAACAGAAAAACACACCGAGAAGCATAAAAGGCAAACGAAGCCCGAGGAGAGAGAATGACACCAATGTCTTGAGAGAGATAGAGAGAGAGCAATAAAACACACCTTATTAGAGAGGAGAAGAGGAGGTATAGAGAGAGAGAGAGAGAGAGAGAGAAGAGAGAAGCAATAAAACCACAAAACACCCTTATTAGAGTGAAGAGGAGATGAGAGAGAGAGAGAGAGAAGAGAGAGAGAGAGACGAGAGCAATAAAACAAACACTTATTTAGAGAGAGGAGAGAGAGATTAGAGGAGAGAGAGAGAGAGAAGAGAGAGAGAGCACTAAAACCCACCTGTCCGGAACAGGAATAATAAAAATCAGTGCTGAGTTCTTTCGTGGCTGTTTTGCAAATTAAATGTGGCCAGAGTCCACTCAGTTACCCTGATGAAACAGACTAATCGAGATGGGGGTGGAGGTGGGGGAGGGGTTGAGGGGGAGTAGTTGGGGGGGGGGGATTTTTGTTACGTCGACGTAATTGGAATGAGATTACCGTGGGAAATCTTCGGAGATTACATTTACCGTTTTTATGTCTAGGAGGGCCTGGGCATTTCTGAGTTAAATTGGGGCATTTTACGGTTGAGTAATTAGTTTTAACGATTATATGTTTAAGTATGCGAAGAGATTTCAGTAGTACGAGAGAGAGAGAGAGGGGAGAGAGAGAGAGAGAGAGAGAGAGATAACTGATGTATGTATTCCTCTTTAAGGGAAGAGAGAGAGAGAGGAGCGAGAGAGAGAGGAGAGAGAGAGAGAGAGAGAGATAACTGATATATGTATTTCCTCTTTAGGAGAGAGAGAGAGAGAGAGAGGGAGAGAGAGAGAGAGAGAGAGAGAGATAACTTATTATGTATTCCTCTTTAGGAGAGAGAGAGAGAGAGAGAGAGAGAGAGAGAGAGAGAGAGAGAGAGAGAGAGAGAGAGATATCTGTTATATAGTATTCCTCTTTAGGAGAGAGAGAGAGAGAGAGAGAGAGAGAGAGAGAGATAACTGATATATGTTATTCTTCTTTGGACGGAGACCGAGAGAGAAGAGAGAGAGAGACAGATAACTGATATATGTATTCCTCTTTAGGAGAGAGAGAGAGAGAGAGAGAGAGAGATTGAGAGAGGAGAGAGAGAGAGAGAGAATTGATATTATATATAGATTTCTCTTTGAGAGAGGGAGAGAGCTGATATATATATTCCTCTTTAGGGAAGAGAGAGAGAGAGAGAGAGAGAGAGAGAATGATATTATATATAGATGCCTCTTTGAGAGAGAGAGAGAGAGAGAGAGAGAGAGAGAGAGAGAGAGAGAATGATATTATATATAGATGCCTCTTTTGAAGAGAGAGAGAGAGAGAGAGAGAGAGAGAGAGAGAATATTAAACGCAGATTCTTCTTCAAGACACAAAAGCATTGATAACAATCACTGGCCCTCCGTTCACTCACCCGAAAGCGAACTGGAATATAATATTGAGACTACGAGTCTGCAATCAAATCAGGCTAAGGTCAAGACGCCTCAGAACACGCCACTCGTTTTGCTGAAGCAATACGAGGGCACGTCCAACGCGACGTCACGTCACGTAACATAAAAACGTCACGTAAAGATATTTGGTGACACCAACTCTTCAAGCAATTATGCTGAATTTCGAACGAATGATTTCTGGCACTGAACGCCTTCTGATGATTCAGCAACGGCGCATTTCAAATGATAATTAGCAGCGCAGTGACCAATGTTGTTGTTCAGCGAAAAGGGCCAATTTTCAACTCGGTCACTGCAAATGAAACGGCAGTCTCATTTATCTTCATTATCGCGACGCTTCATCGTTACCTCCACAAGATTGAAGCTAATCTGCTGTTTCATTATTCACGGTAATGGATGAGGGAGGGGGGGTGGTTTGGGGAAGGGTGGGGGTGAGGGATGAATGGGTCCAACTTATGACCAAATTTCCAGCGAGCCTTTTTGGCGGTATATTCATCAATTGACTGGGGATTATGTTTCGGTGGAATTATGTTGATTCGCTTTTTTGTTGTTGTTGTTGCTATCTGATACGCGTGTGGAGGTTTATGTTTTATATGTGTGGGTATGTGTATGTTGTGGGTATGTGGTATGTGTTGAAAAAAATGATTGAGAGGGAAATGTTTAGATTAGAAGTGAATAGCATCAATGGCAGATGAATGATTAACATCCTCATCTGGGTCAGCACTTTTCAGTCCAGATATGATCTACTTTCTCTCTCCTTCTCTCCTCTCTCTCTCTCTCTCTCTCTCTCTCTCTCGCTCTCTCTCTATACATATATATATATAATATATATATATATATATATATATTAATATATATATATATTTATATATATATATATATATATGTATATATAAATATATATATATATATATTTTATATATATATATACATATATGGGGTATATAAATATATATATATCTATATATATATATATATATATATATATATTATATATGTATGCATGTATGTATAGTGTATATCTGTGTCTGTGCATGTGCGTGTGTATGCGCTGAAAACACTCCTGCTATCTTCGGCGTCTTCAAACAGAATCACTGGCACATCTCACGTTAAAGAACCCACCCTATCGTACCGCGTAGAGATCCAATCCTAAATCTGTATCATTTCTATATTCTGAATATGGACAAAACCCCTCCACCCCCCCCCCCCCCCTCCCCCCCCCCCCCCCCCCAAAATCAACAGTTTGAGGACTGAACTGTGGACTGAAATGTGGACTGAACTGTGGACCTGAGGACTGAACCTTGGACTGAACTGTGGACCTAAAGGCGTTCGTATCGTAACGGCAGATCGAGAGAGTCCACAGGTGAGGAAGTTAGGATCTACAGGTGAGTTTGTGTAAAGGCAAACTTTTGTTTACTTTTGATGGGGGGCGGGTCTGGCGGGGGCTAGGGAGGGGGCGGTTGGGTTGGTTGGGGAGGTTTGGGAATTCAGAGCTGACAGTTTAGATTCAGGGATCGATGATGCCTGGTTCATGGTGCTATCATTGCATATAATAGCAATGTATATATATATATATATATATATATATTAATAGATATATATATATATATATATATACAGACACACACACACACACACCACACATATATATATATATCATAAATATATATATATGTATATATATGTATATATATGCATATATATACAATATGAATACATAAACACACACACACACACACACACACATATATATATATATATAATATATATATATATATATATATATATATATAGATGATAGATAGATAGATAGATAGATAGATATTTTACACCGTATGTATATACATATACATATATGTATATATAATGTATATCAAGAAATGTATACTTATCTATCTATCTATCTGTCTATCTACCTTTATACATATAGATAGCCTTTCTATGGTTTAATTTTAACTCCTCTGCACCACATACTACGTTGCTGAGAGAGAGAGAGAGAGAGAGAGAGAGAGAGAGAGAGAGAGAGTCTAATAAATAAACGTTAAGCAGCTTATCCCCGAAAATGAATAGCACACATTAATAAAAAAAACCCAGCAATGATTTTCATTCCTTTTGAACGGAATGCCATAATTCATAAGACCGGAATTAAAAGGAAAATGAACATACGAGATTATGGCTGGATGATGTATTACTTACGACCGAATATATTTGAGTAATAACTACAAATGATTAAAGATTCAATATACGAACAGACTGCAAAATAATAACTCGGAAATGCTTGCGTAAATCATTAGTTTTTTTATGAATCCTCGGATATAACGAAAGAAATTCTTCATGAAGACTGAAATAAAATAATATTACTACCTCTTTATCATAAATATATGTTTATAAATACATACACAAATATATAGAAACACAAAATGCAAATATTCATAAATTATAGAATGGATAGATGAATGAATGCGTATGAATTAATATAAAAACAATGGATTTAATGCATAGAAAACTAATATATGAATAATGTAATGCATAAATAAAAAAAATAAAAAAAATAATATGTGTGAACAGATGAATAGAAAGATACGAAAATAGTTAATGTATATATTTATTTTTATTTATAAATAAATATAAATATGAAAGCAAATAGATTCAAAGGAAAAAATTGCACAAATAAATACACTTTCTGATTTCAGACTAACTAATATATGAATAATGTAATGCATAAATAAAAAAAAAATATATATATGTGAACAGATGAATAGAAAGATACGAAAATATTTATTATATACGTTTATTTTTATTTATAAATAAACATAAATAATAAAGCAAATGGATCAATAGAAGAAAACTTCACAAATAAATACACTTCTGATTCCCGACTATCTTGTCATTTACTGAGAATCTGGAATTTCTACAGTCTTCCGTTTTTCCAGACCGCTCTAATCCTTCATCTTGAATGAATATATTTCGAAAGCTATCAATATTATTTATCACTTGATCGGCGTAAAGGGTTCGCTTTGTAGACAGTATGATTCAATGTTTTCCTTTTGGATTCTATCCTCAGTGCTCAGAGATTTACATAAATATTCGGCGCTAATTCGTGTGTCATCATTTTTTGGCAAAGAAGTATTCGTCACTCGTCACCTTTTGATGAATAATCACACAAAGATGACGTGACAGCGCCATCAAAGAGGCCGAACATGAAAAGCCTTCGCCTTGTGATATCGAACTGTGAAATTAGCTAAAAATGAGGCCATTTCTTCTATAAAAAAAAAGAGAGTATTTTATCCAGCGACATAAAACCGTCATTCCAGCGAACGATTAAAGTCCTATATATTTATTTTTGACAGATCTCGATCAAAAGTTATTCGGATATTTCATCGCGTTTTCATCAAAGCTTCTGAAAAAGGTAACGCGTCCCTTTCTGATTTTGAAAGGGACAAAATAAAATCAATAACAACTTATAATAACCTCTCTCTCTCTCTCTCTGTCTCTGTCTCTCTCTGTCTCTCTCTTTTACATAATAATACTAATATGAGTCAGTTACGGTCACCATGAGTGTGTTCATATAATGTGTGGTATCTCTCTCGTCGTTCTCTCTCCTTATATATATATATATATATATATATATATATATATATATGATATATATATATATATATATAGTACTATATTTATATATATATTTATACTATATACATTTATTAATTAATATATATATATATATATATATATATATATATATGCACATATAGATACGATACATATAAGTATATATGAATATATATAATAATAATTAATATATTTTTAAATTATATATATTTATATATATATATATACATATATATATATACACATATATAAGAACATATGTGATACAAATATCTATATATATAATATATATATATATATATATAATATATATAATATATATAATATGAATAATATTATAATATATATATATATATATCTATATTAGATATATATTATAATATATATATTATGTATGGTGTATTGTTCGGTGGGAGCCTCACTATAAATAAACAGAACTAATAGTTCTAAAAACTTTCAATTAAGGATTATTCTCAGAGCCTTAGACCAACCATAGGGTATCCCCTCTTAACAATTATCGTGTGAAAACAAATTAGATCAGGTTGTATGAATACCCAAAATTTCTTTTAGTAGGCAGCTTTAAAAAAAAATTATCAAATATGACTACAAAAGGGCTATTAAACCCCAGGAGTCAGGATCCTCAGCAAAACAATGTACACTCAAAGAGGAATTAGAAAAAGACCAAACTTTATAAAAATAACAATATTTATTTATCAATTAAAGATAGCCGTAAATGATGGTTGGGGCTAGAAACCACATTCAGCTACAACAATACAACACAAGCATTCCCCATTCTCCTACACTAACAGGTATACCGACAGGAAGAGAGAAAGTTACAGAGGGAGGAAGAAAACACAAACTCATGGTGGCGAAAAAACACAGCATACGACAGTAGAAGGCAAAGATAAGGAAAATAACCCTTAATTATACTTACAACAATCAAATGCCTACAACCTAACTACAGTAATGACAAATATCTAGCTAATAATACGCTTATAAAATAAATTCAAAACTGTAGACAATATCTTGAAGATGATTCTTCCTATTACAATCAGCAACTCGAATATTCAAATACACCTGAGCGTTACAGGTAGATAAAATATTGTTCTTTATGTGTGCTTACCGGAGATAAGTCTCCCTACGTCCATCACTCATCACAGTTTTTCAGTCGACTCCGTGAATACATCAACAAATCACCGTAGAGTCAGTGGCATGACAGCGTCCATATTCATGCTAAATAACTTAAGCAATAGTTACGCTTACCGGAGGTAAGTCTCCCTACGGGTGATTTAACGCTCCACAACAGCGAAGAGGTCCGAAGAAAGCTGCTACAGGGGTGAAGGTCGAGATCAAAGCTTGCACAATAAATGGTGAGTGCCCTCATACAGTACAGGACTCTAAAGGGCAGAGACAGACGACGAATCGCTGAATATTGTCCTGCCGCAGAACACCTGCACAAGCGGCCATCAGAAGAGCAGAGTCCAGATGTAATATATACTATAATAATAAACCTGACGCAAGGCAGTCCTAAGGGCAGACAACGGCAAGGCTCAAACATGCAGCAGACCTCTCCAAACTCACTCAAACAGACTGGGGCGGAACTCCTTTGTAGTGGCGAAAATTCCATATAGAAAAACTTCGCTTAAACAAAAGAGAAAATTATCCCCCATGGGTGTGTTACCAGTAACAAGCAAAATACCCAGCGGTGGGAAAAAGAAAGAACAGCCCAAACCTTCGTTTAGCGGCAAAAAGTAAACAAAACTTGAGTATAAGAGTTACGTTATGGGACTGGGCTTAAAGATTCACGTTGACTTTTCATGATAATTCCCCACCGCAAGGAAAAAAATTATGCAATAATTTTTCTTAAAGGCAACTTGGAACTTTAAATTTACTTCACCCGAAACTCTACAGAACTAATAAAGAACAAATGTAGCAAAAACATTACAAATATGTCTGAAAGAAAGGAAGGAAAAATTCCATTATTGATACTACAGTTCATCATATGTGAAAGTATTAATCAAGCCGAGACCAAAATTCTCATAGGGGAAAGATAGATCCAAATTCAAAACAAACCTTCACATTACGTCGGGCACTACATTATTTTTACCCGAGACATGCCTAATGTCCAAATGATTTTCTTGGAGCATGAGGCTCCAACGAAGGATACGTTGGTCAGTGTTTTTGCACTTTTTAATAAATACCAAGGGATTATGGTCCGTATACACAGTGATAGGTTTAAAGGATGAGGACACATAAATCTCGAAATATTCAATAGAGTTTACTAAGGCGAGAGCTTCCTTCTCTATGGTCGAATACCTCCTCTCCGCTGGCGACTGCATACGAGAAAAATAGGCCACTGGGTGCGATGTTCCATTCTCTCCGGCCTGAAGCAGCACCGCACCGATTCCTGTGTCGCTGGCATCTGTCGCTAAAGAAAAGGGAAGAGAAAAATCAGGTGACCTGAGTAAAGGATAAGTCACCGGTGCGGCTTTCAGTTTTTTGAATGCTCCTTGACATTCCTCATTCCACAAAAACCTGACATCCTTCTTTAACAAATTAGTTAAAGGATGAGCAATGTCGGCAAAGTTCTTTATAAATTTGCGATAGTAACTCACCATCCCAAAAACCTTCTAACGCCCCTCCTATTAGTAGGAGATGGAAATTCAGATATTGCCTGAACATTAGCCTGCTTAGGAGCTACTCTGCCCAGACCAATTTCATGGCCAAGGTAAATAACTTTTTGCCTGAGCCGAAGTCACTCTTTGACAGATTAATGACCAGGCCTGCTTCCAACAATCCATTAAATAAAGCCCTAATCCTCTGTAGATGAGTTTCCCAATCATTACTATAAATGATTGAATCGTCAACGCACACTACACACCCTTCAAGGTTTCTGGTTATGAAATTCATTAACCTTTGGAAGCTGGCGGCCACGTTCTTCATACCGAATGGCATGACCTTGCACTCAAAGAGACCGTCACCTGTCACAAAAGTGGAAATGCCCCTTGACCTGGGAGTAAGACCGACCTGCCAATAACCTTTCAGGAGGTCAAACTTACTAATAAATTTGGCAGACCCTACACGGTCAATACAATCCTCCACCCGAGGCAAGGGAAAACAATCAGTTTTAGAAACGTCAATAATTTTATGGCAATCAAAACAAAGGTGATGTTGCCCTCCTTCCCTCTTGACCAAGAGCACAGTGGAGCTCCAAGTACTATAACTAATGTTCTATGATGGAGGTCATGGTCAAGCATATACTGTACCTCCTGATTCACGATTTCTCTCTTTTGTGAATTCAACCAGTAGGGGCTTTGCTTAATGGGTCGGGCGTCCCCGACATCCACGTCATGCTGAAGAACATTCGTCCAACCGGGAGAATCCTTAACTAAATCTTTGAACTCGTGAATCAGGCTGATGAAAGAGGATGTCTTTCCTGCATCTAAATGTTGAAATTTAAGGTCTAAATTATTCAATATGTCAGAATTATTTTTCAAACTAGTGGGTTCTACAGACAACACTGGCTCTCACCTCTACATCAACACAACTATCAGGGTACTAACTACTGTACCAGATCTGGTTTACTCTCTGAAAATCTGGAAATAAATGGTTTAATCATATTGACATGACAGAGTTGAGTACTACGCCTTCTATTAGGAGTTTCAATTATGTAATTTATGTCATTCACCTTTTTAAGTACCTTCCAAGGACCGACAATGCAGCCTTCAACGGGTTCCCTGGAAAAAGATAACAAAACCAAAACCTCATCACCAGGATTAAATGTCCGCTTTCTTAGTGCCAACGTCATAATTAGCCTTCATAATTTCCTGGCTTTTCAATAAAATTTCCCGGCAAAATTCCATGCTCGTTGCATCTTTTCCTGAAAATTGGTCATATATTCTAAAACATTAATATCAGGTGCTTCGCCTTCCCAGTGCTCCCTTACGACATCTAAGGGGCCCCGAATACAATGTCCAAAAATTAGCTGAAAGGGGGAGAACCCCAGATTTTCTCCTGACATCGAACGGATGGAAAAGAGGACATAAGGAACCTCCTTATCCCAGACTCCAGGCAGAACTTTTTTAATACTCGACCCCTAAAGTCTGGTGAAAACGTCTACTTGGCCCTGGCTTTCGAGGATGATATGGGGAGGAAGTAATGTGCATTACCCGAGCTCTTCCATCTTTTTTTTTTAAATAGCGGCTAGTGAACGCCTTCGTTCCACAGTCCGACAGTACAACCTTCGGTAATACCAAACTTTGTGAAGAACCCCACCAGCGCTTCAATAATTTTTTCACTCTCAACCCTTTCAATGGAATAGCCTCGGGATACGGTGACATCCTATCAATAATGGTTAGTAAATATTCATTCCCCCCTCGAGTGCGAGGCAAAGTACCGGCTACATCAATAATAATTTCTGTGAACGGCTTGCTCACGGAAGGTATAGGGATTATGGGAGCTTTTGGGTACTTTCTGGTTTGGGGTTTTCCTTTCCCCACCGACTGACACACCTTACAGGATAACACGTGCCTTTTAACATCCTGGCCCTCATTTGCATTTTGGGCCAGTAAAAACTTTCGGCTACTTTCTTAAAAGTCTTAGAAACACCTATATGCCCAGATAAATTATTTTCATGAGCCAAAAGCTTCAACTGACTCCTATATTTATTAGGGATTACTAATTGCTTTCTGACCTCTCCTACCTATTTCAGCAGGTACATCCACCCCACCCGGCTGAAACGGTAAAGTAAACCACCTTGTTTGGCAAATGTAGGTTTATCCAAATTATCAACCTCCTCCTCCGCTACATTACCAAACTCTGCCTCCTGGGCAGCCTTAAAGGATCGACATGCCAATCGACGTCCCTATTACCCAGAATTTTCACAATACCTTGATCCCTACGAGTCCTTTTTCCGTCTTTTCGTAGGTCACCTGTCTGTCTAAAACATCGAAATCCAAGTTTACCTCGTCAAGGTTAAGCTCCAGAGCCCGAGAGCGCGTAACCACTCCAATAGAAGCATCCAATAAAACACCATTACATATATCAACCTGATCATTTTCATCTGAACTGGTTAAAGTCAATATAAGGTACAAATCTGGTTTTCCAACCGCAATATCATTAGCAATAATTAAATCTATTTTTGGCACTGGCAAGTTGTCGACCACTGCTACTTAACCATGCCTAACACCTCAGGAGAGTCCAAATAAAAGGTTTCGAGAGGATATGATGAGACTGTATTGGGGAAACTACCTAACAAAATAAATTCCTGTCTGTTAAGGGCATAATTATCAGGTAATGACTCACTCAAAATTAAGAACTGTGCGGCCCCTGTATCACGCAATATTGACATCTTCCTTCTGTTCATCTAGTCAGAATCGGGATAAATCATCCCCTCCGAGATAAACTCTGCAAGTTTTAGTCATTGTGGAGGCACTTTGGTTTCTGCAGATACCTCAGTAACAGGTTCCTTATTCTTATTTTCTAAATACTGCTTTCGAGAAAAAACACTTATTTTTAACGTGTCCCTTTTTATTACACCAAAAGCAATTCACACCAGAACCTCTTTTGGGGGACCGGGATTATAAACCTTATTTCTAAAATTCCCTCCACCATTATCTACATTACTACTGCCGGCTCTACTATTATTACTATTATTACTATGTAGATCCAATATAGTTATATTCCTGGTTACTATGGGAGTTATTATTCCTATTTGCATATTGTGGCGATCTCCCTGACGAGTACCACTGGCCATTACCTTCTCTTGCGCCAGAAATACTTTTGTTCCCCTGTTTATGGGCCAGAACATACTCGTCAGAGGCAATTGCTACCTCCTGAAGAGACTCACCTAGAGGAGTTTAAGCTCCTCTAGGTGAGTCTTAAGCTCCCTAGACACACAATCCTTCAATTCTTCAACAAGAATCAACTCTCGCAACCTATCTATTTCATACACTCCTTTGACTTTAACATTCATCAAAATATTTGTCCTTCTGCGGAGCAAACAATAAATGTAAATTTCACTAGTTTTCTTTAGGTTTCTAAATTTCTCTGGCGATCATGCCTCAGGGACTAGGTCATAAGCTTTACGGACGATGGCCTTGACAGAATCATAATCAAAGCTAAGGTCCTCCTTCAAGTTCATATACACCCTTTGAGCCTTTCCTTTAAACCTACACTGAACCAGGGTGGTCCACATATCCTGGGGCCATTCCAACTTTTGGGCAACTTTCTCAAAGGCACAAAAGAACTCTGATACATTAGACTCATTGAAAATAGGAAGTGACAACGCTTCAAAGCACCATTCAAGTTAAACTTACTTTCTACCCGACCAGATTCCCCGCACTCCAACCGTAACCTAAGAATTTCTAACTCATGCTCACGCTCCTTCTCACGCTCAAGCATTGTAAGCTTAGCCTTTTCCAAATCTAATTCTCGTAACCGTGTTTGCTCCCTTAAGATTTGCAATCGCATTTCGCTAATTTCTTCATTATCATCATCATTCTTACCCTTTTTAGGTATTGCACCTTTTGCAGAATGGGCCGCCTTCAAGACACTATGCATCACCTGGTCCCTTCTTAATGTCAGCTGACGTCTAATTCCAAATGATCAGCGAGTACAAGAAGCTGTTCCTTATTCAACTCAAACACATTCTCCTCCCACTGAGGATCCGCCAAAAACTGGACAGCGGCCTCAGTTTCAAAATCCTCAAAGTAATGCATTTTGAAAATAAGACAACCAAGACAGGGAAGCTATCAAGAAACAACAAAACTTAACCCCACACCTCTTTGAATGTACAATGCCTGCCTTATGCTGAGGGATCCTGGCAAGGTCGCCAAATGTTATGGTGGTACTCCTGCTCACTATAAATAAACAGAACTAATATGTTCTAAAAACTTTCAATTAAGGATTATTCTCAGAGCCTTAGACCAACCATAGGGTATCCCCTCTTACACAATTCTCGTGTGAAACCAAAATTAGATCCAGGTTGTATGAATACCCAACATTTCTTTTAGTAGGCAGCTTTAAAAAAAAAATTATCAAATATGACTACAAAAGGGCTATTAAACCCCAGGAGTCAGGTTCCTCAGCGAAACAATGTACACTCAAAGAAGAATTAGAAAAAGACCAAACTTTATAAAAATAACAATATTTATTTATCAATTAAAGATAGCCGTAAATGATGGTTGGGGCTAGAAACCACATTCAGCTACAACAATACAACACAAGCATTCCCTATTCTCCTACACTAACAGGTATACCGACAGAAGAGAGTAAAAGTCAACAGAGGAGGTAAAAAACCAACAAACAAAAACTCATGGTGGCGAAAAAAACACAAGCATACGACAGTAGAAGGCAAAGATAAGGAAAATAACCATTAATTCTACTTACAACAATCAAATGCCTAAACCTAACTTACAGTAATGACAAATATCTAGCTAATACGCTTATAAATAAATCCAAAACTGTAGACAATATCTTGAAGATGATTCTTCCGATTACAATCAGCAACTCGAATATTCCAATACACCTGAGCGTTACAGGTAGATAAAATATTGTTCTTTATGTGTGCTTACCGGAGATAAGTCTCCCTACGTCCATCACTCATCACAGTTTCAGTCGACTCCGTTGAATACCATCAACAAATCACCGTAGAGTCAGTGGCACGACAGCGTCCATATTCACGCTAAATAACTTGAGCAATAGTTACGCTTACCGGAGGTAAGTCTCCCTACGGGTGATTTAACGCTCCACAACAGCGAAGAGGTCCGAAGAAAGCTGCTACAGGGGTGAAGGTCGAGATCAAAGCTTGCACATAATGGTGAGTGCCCTCATACAGTACAGGACTCTAAAGGGAAAGGGCAGAGACAGACGACGAATCACTGAATATGTCCTGCCGCAGAACACCCACCAACAAGCGGCAAAGCGGCAGCAGTAGAGCAGAGTCCAGATGTAATATATACATAATAATAAACCTGACCACAAGGCAGTCCTAAGGGCAGGCAACGGCAAGGCTCGAACATGCAGCAGACCTCCTCGCTCAAACAGACTGGGGCGGAACTCCTTTGTAGAGGCGAAAATTCCATATAGAAAAACCTTCGCTTAATCAGCCAATGACTCAGAATAGGAAAAAAACAAAAGAGAAAATTATCCCCCATGGGTGTGTTACCAGTAACAAGCGAAATACCCAGCGGTGGGAAAAAGAAAGAACAGCCCAAACCGTTTAGCGGCAAAAGGTAAACAAAACTTGAGTATAAGAATAATGTTAATGGGCTTAAAGATTTAATGTGAACTTTTCATGATAATATGTTATATATATATATATATATATATATATATATATATATATATTATATATATATATATATTATATACTATATATATATATATATATATATATATATATATATATATATATATATATATATATTGACACATAATCTGCAATATTTGTATCACTACAATTTCTGCAAAAAAATAAAAAACAAATGAATGAATAATGAAACAAAAAACACAAATGACTCGTCATGCGTCGAACCAAACAGGCAAAGAAAAAAAAAAAAAAAAAAAAAAAAAAAAAAAAAAAAAAGAAAACCACCATAAAAATTAGTCACCTTAACTGCAAGACACATGAACTGAAACGAATGACATCAGCACTTGTTGGCACACGAGATAACGAACACCCGGAGTCAGATAAGGGAACGTCTCCTTTTCCTCCCCCCCACCTCACCCCCCCCCTCTCTCTCTCGGGTCTCTCTCTGTATAGACAAAAGACACTCGTCACTGGCCTTGCCACTTTCCATCTCGACTCGAAGCTTCCGTGACCTCGATACCCGTCAGTTTGAAAGGTTGGAGGAGGAGGAGGAGGAGGAGGTGACGCTTGGAAACGGTTTCCCCAATTTGTAATTATTGACGAGTCGTCGTTCGAGAATTTCGACTCGAAACAGTTTTTCACCCCCGCTCGCGCGCTGGCCCCCCCCCCCCCCCCCCCCCCCCCCCCCCCCCACCCCCCCCCCCCCCCCCCCCCCCACCCCCCCCCCCCCCCCCCCCCCCACAAAATAAAAAAAATAAAATACGTCCACAGAACAACCGTGACGCCTTCGACTTTCTAAATAGCAAGTTACGACGCTGTTCGCCAGATGTTAAATTTAGCGGACGCAATTTAATCATTGCAACCGTGACGATACGTTGAGTGAAATTTGGAAAATTTTGAGCGAGTTCACCTAAGGTCAAAAAAAAAAAAAAAAAAAAAAAAAAAAAAAAAAAAAATCCTCAGATGTCGACAATGCAGGGTGGTTGTCAGTTCCTCTTCTGCTCTTGCTGTGTCCGTGTGTGTGTGTGTGTGTGTGTGTGAGAGAGAGAGAGAGAGAGAGAGAGAGAGAGAGAGCTCTCCCTTCCCGGTAACCTATGATTGACACGGACCAAATTAAATACTGACAGACTAATGTGATGTTCTCTCCGGTACAGATGCGTCGTCGTCACTTCCTTGGTGTCTCTCTGTCACGTCGCTCGATATATGATGGCGTTTAATCTTAGCTGGTGATAATGAGACAGTGAATTTGGATATAAGTGAATAAAAATAATGTTTTTCACCTCTCTGATTTTTGATGGGGTTTAATCTTAGCTGGTGATAATGAGACAGTGAATTTGGATATAAATGAATAAAAATAATGTTTGTCACCTCTGATTTTTGATGGGGTTTATTCTTAGCTGGTTGTAATGAGAGTCAATTAGGATATGAATGATTAAAAGTAATGTTTGTCACGTCTCTCAATTTTTGATGGGGTTTAATCTTAGCTGGTGATAATGAGATAGTAAATTTAGGTATGAATGAATAAAAATAATGTTTGTCACCTCTCTGATTAATGATGGAGTTTAATCTTAGCTGGTGATAATGAGAGTGAATTTAGATATAAATGAAAAAAAATGTCTGTCACCTCTCGGATTTTTGATGAGGCTTAATCTTGTCTGGTGATAACGAGACTGAATTTGGATATGAATTTATAAAAATAATGAGATTTGGTATATGTCAGTATTTGAAAAAGTTTGAAAAGGTACTGATTTTTTTTTAAAAAGGCACTTTAAACGTGGATGCCATATATGGCATCTATGTAGCAAAAATATAGATTGTAAATATTAATAAATCAGGACTGAAAAATTTAATAAAAAAAATATCCATGATCTAACCATTTCTAAACATCTGGTGTACTAAAACATTTTCTCTGTTGAACGCTCTAGTATGGAGTGGACATGAGTAAATATTTAGCGTGTATCTTTCGATGCTAATTAAGTCAAATAAACTTAGATGTTAATGTTGAATATTTTTGTTTACTGAACTAATAATAATTCACGATGAACAAAAAAAATTGCCAGTCAATAAAAGTCGTAATTAAAGTCTAATGTTATTATTACAGCGTTTCTTTATATATTAAGCTCAGTGTATATCCAGGCAGATAACCACTTTCATAGCTATAGTAGATTCACATCACCCGTGCATCTGATGTCTAGGCCAGTCCCTTACGACCCTCCTGATTGGCTGTTGATAAGCCAATCACAGGACTGGAAACTTTCAGTCTCTCTCGAGAGTTCACATAGGCAGGATGTATGTTCCACCTCTCCCGAGGGATACTTTCGAAAGATGTACTATCCCTCAGGAAAGGTGGAACATACATCCTGCCTATGTGAACTCGAGAGAGACTGACTGAGTTTCCAGCCCTGTGATTGGCTTATCACCAGCCAATCAGGAGCGTCGTAAGGTACTGGCCTAGACATCAGCTGCACGGGTGAGGTGAATCTACTATAACAAGGAATCCTTTAGGCCTATAGGCCTAATTGGTTTAGAGATATGATTGCTGGAGAAAATATGAACAAAGTCTTTCGGTGGGTTTTGTAAAAGAAAAAGTTACAGTTTATTTAGGAGCTGCCACGATAAATGACTTGAATATTCGAAAGTATTACAATAAAGCAGAAAGCATCGTGTAATAACTAGGGACATTACCGAGAAACAACGCATTAGTTGCAAAAACACTCATTCGTCATATCGACGTTTCCGTAAATCTCAAAATAATTCTCTCTCTCTCTCTCTCTCTCTGATTAAAAAGGCTGTATGAAATAATAATCTATTTAATTAATTTAATACACGAACCAAATGCCAATTCGAATATGAGTTAAACACTCGCCAGGAAACGCATAGCAGTTCTACAACCAACCCGCCGCCCCCCAGCGCAAGAGAAATAAAAAAAAATATTCCTAAGTTTTAATAGTCGTAACTCGTCCAAGTAGCGTGGGGTGGTTGGGGGGGAGAGGGCGGGTAAGAAGAAAGTCCTAATTATCCGCACTATCTGCATATCATGTCAAAGTGGGCAAAAGTTAGTGGGACGTTTTTATATTATTTTTTTCTTTTTTTTGGAAATGCAAATATGTACCGAGGCAGACGCGTAATGGATTTCTTGTCGAAAATCTGTATTTTTTTCGTTTTAACTCTCATTTTTTTGTCTGCGTTTTCTAATTATCATTTAATTAAGGTGAAGGGAAAAATGTAATGAAGCTTTAGATTTGCCAGGATAATCTAAAAGTATTTTTTTTATACGTTTATTTACGTACTTCAATTGAGATTATCTTAACTATGCACGGAAGGTTTATTATGTATTTCATTTCACAACTGTCATGTTCTGCTTCGAAATTAAATACATTATGATATTCAGTTGTTTCATGAGTCTAAAATATATATTTTTTACTTATTAAAGTTTCTTGTTTTTGATGTCATAATTCAAAGGAATTGCTTATATATGTATATATGTATGCATGAGAAGTCCTGCCAAATATTAATGGTTTTTTTTTATCTCCATTTACTTTCAATTTAGAATTTCTCTGACAGGCATTACGTCAACAGAGAGACACTTTTAAATATTCTGCAGACTGGGAATTATATCTTCATTCTCGCAAACATATGTATATAGATATTATGTATGATATATTCGTAAAGTAACTAAGTCTACGGGCATAACCAGCACCGTTTCAGGGAATCCCTTCTCACCCCCCAACCCCTTCGGAAATGGGGCGGGGGAAGATAGGATGAAACCTCATTATAAACCATCTTAGGTGTCCCCACTATAACCCTGCCAGGTTTCATGCCCATCGGACCAGCAGTTTGGTCGTGATTGAATGACAGACGGACGGACAGACATAATGCCCATTACAGTAAGATATGATTATTTTCGGCCACTTTAGCCTTTTATGAAGAATTAACGAATGGTCCGTCTGATCTATCAACAAGAAATGGAAAGAAATGACTATTGGTTAACTTTAAATTTGTAATGTCTTTCATATATATATAATATATATATATATATATATATATATATATATATATATAGATATATCTATATATATAATATTATATATATATATATATATATATATATATACAGTAGAACCTTTTCCTCATTCGTTACCCCAATGCAAAGGACACACAACCGCCCTGTTGTCAGCCCCACGTTCATGAGATTTCATTCTCCCCTAAAAGTCGTGACTAATGACTGAGTTCCATTTGTCGTGACAAGCGTCGCTTAATTCGCTGTTCTGGAATTCGTCCACAACGTTGAAATACGAGTAATATTATTTTTTTTTCCAGAGCTGGTTGGGTAATATACTTCATGTGCTTGTATCTGCTGTGTGTGTGTGTGTGTGTGTGTGTGTGTCTGTTTGTGATGTTAGTAATGAAACTGCTTTTATTTTTGGATTGTTTTGGGGGCCATTTCATGATGTACATTGGGGATGAAATAGTGTCACTATCATGTTGGTGGGGTTTCCAAGCCTGGGTAATAGTGACACTATTATGTTGCTGAATTATGTTGCTTGGTTTTCCTAGCCTAGGTAATAGTGACACTATTATGTTGCTTGGATTTCCTAGTCCGGTAAAGTGGCACTATTATGTTGCTGGATTATGTTGCTTGGTTTTCCTAGCCTGGGTAATAGTGACACTATTATGTTGCTTGGATTTCCTAGCCTGGGTAATAGTGACACTATTATGTTGCTTGGATTTCCTAGCCTGGGTAATAGTGACACTATTATGTTGCTTGGATTTCCTAGCCTGGGTAATAGTGACACTAGTATGTTGATTGGATTTCCAAGCCTGGGTAATAGTGACACTATTATGTTGCTTGGATTTCCTAGCCTAGGTAACAGTGACACTATTAGGTTGCTTGGATTTCCAAGAGTGGGTAATATTGACATATTATGTTGTTGATTTCCAGCTGGGTAATAGTGACACTTATTGTTGCTTGGATTTCCTAAGCTGGGTAATAGTGACACTATTATGTGCTTGGATTTCCTAGACTGGGTAATAGTGACACTATTATGTTGCTTGGATTTCCTAGCCTGGGTAATAGTGACACTATTATGTTGCTTGGTTTTCCAAGCCTGGGTAATAGTGGCTTAATTTGCTTCAGAACTATGGCGTAAAATAATTATTTTACTATTATTTTTTTAATATTTCGCTTTTTCGTTTATCCTAAAATGAAGAAATATATTTTGCCTTGAAAAGGTAGCTTTTAATAACTGTTTATTTCCTAAATATTTCCCTGCTCTGAAATCCTGAGATTTAAGGAAAAACTACGAAGTTGACTGTACGTTTTTCTTCTGTCTGGTAAACTATGAAAATGAATGAAGAAATAAACAATACGTATTTCCAACCGCACAACCCACGTATTATCTGATTTCTCAGATCAACGTAATATGGAGGTTCTCTAACGAGTCGTGACGTGCGCATGCGTGACTCCTGACAGCGAAATTATAAAGCACAAAGTTTGCTTTGTGAACGGAGACTGACAACCGCGAATGTTGGGGGAATTAACGATAAAACACAGGTTTGTGATTTGCGGTAATGTTGCAGGTTACGAATATAACATATCTCAGAAAGTGAAGGGTAATGACAGGGTTGTCAGTGGTTAGTGCTGGGTGAAATGGTTATATTATAGCATATGATATATACATACATATATATATATATATATATATATATATATATATATATATATATATATATATATATATATATATATATATATATATATATGAAAGGGCTGTTGCCTTGTGTAATAAGGCGCACCATGAGGTTATGTTAGACTTGCGATAATCTTACGCTAAGTCGGTTGGTTATGCACTTCCATACTCATTGGAGTGTCTTGGGGTTTGTAAAGATCACTTGCGAAGTCGGTATCTTCTTTGGTTATGACGACGGAGATATTTCAACTCATGATGATTTCTTTCTGATGTGAGGTTTCTAGTAGAAAACACGAAGTATAAAAAATATATCTATTCTTCTGGGATTACATGATGAATATCAGATAGGATTGTACAGGTCTGCCAATGATGGTGGCTAATTCAAATCTACATGATGAAGCTTTTTATAAAGATGTACAGGTCTTCTAATGACGATGGCTTGATCGCTTCTGCCAATGATGATGGCTAATTCAACTCTGACTACCATCTCGGTTACAAATCATAAAGGAAGCAGACAGTAGCTCGAACATATGAACATACATACAGATGACACAGATTACAAATCACGTAGGCCGTTTGAATTATAGGTCGCGGTAGTTGTCTCAAGCAGGAAGCTTGGACTAATGTTTACAAAACAAATGAAGGACCACAGGTGACGGCACGTCATCTTAGCCTACTTTATTGTATACGTCATCTTAGCATACTTATCGTCTCTGGTCTGATCACATTCCTGCAAGCAATCTGGTTGACCTCTTGGGTCACTGTTTTTAATTAATCATAGTTTTAGTTTTTTAATATATATGGAATAACATTCCATATTTTATTATGTAACACTTAACATATATATAATATATATATATATATATATATTATATATAACATATATATATATATATATACATACATATGTACATATATATATATATAGATATATATATATATATATATATATATATATATAAGTATATGTATATATAGATATATATATATATATATATATATATCTATATATAATATATATATTATATATATAATATATATCTACTATGTATATGCACACAATATTAAAACAATTATATATATATACATATGTTACAATATATATATAATATATATATTATATATAATATATATATATATGTAAATAAACATACATATATATATATATATATATATATATATATATATATATTTATATATCTACTATGTATATGTCACAATATTAAAAATTTTATATATATCATAAATATGTACAATTAATATATAATACTATATATATATAATATATATATATATATATATATATATATATATATATATATATATATTGCGTCAATGAATTTTAGCCCAACAGGTACAATAGCAATATATATATTATTATATATATATATATATATATATATATATATATATATATATATATATATATATATACTATATATATATATATATATATATATATATATATATATATATATATAAATGTATATATACATATATGTAAAAATATATATACATATATATAAAATATATATATATATATATATATATATATATATATATATATATATATATATATATATATATGTATATATGTAATATATTTATATTTCACTTATTTGATAAAACAATTCATTAACTTTTGCGTGATATCTGTTCTATATCAATAAAAATGTATAAATCTAAAGACAGGGATGTAACAAAGAATTTTCTGTGTATCTAAAATCCCCATTGCTAATGTTCTAGGAAGTGACCTGGGTCTTAGGATGACAACAGTGTCCTGGATCCCAAAGGACTGGTAAGGATTAAGCTAGTTCCTTTGGTTTCTTTCTGGTGGGGGTCCTTCAAGAAATTGGTGATGGGTGTGGCTGTCATTTGTAATTATTAAGTTCAGGCAGTTCTGTTAATGACGATTCATCACTGACAGAAAGGGCCATTTTATTTTCAGGCAGGCTTCCATGAAAGGACGTTTTGTAAAATAAATAAAAAAAATGAAAAAAAAAACTTCTAAATAAAATTAAACAAAGTCCCATCAAACTTGTGTAAACAATCTCGAATTATGCCCGTAGTTTTTGTAAAAAAAAAAAAAAAAAAGAAATATAAATAAAAATGAAAATAGTCAAGTTATATTTTAATAAATTGAATGTCACATTACACCTGAAGACTTTTTTTCTTTTCCAAGATATTTACCAAGTAACGAGTAATTCTAAGCTAGAGTCCTTCTTTGTAAAAAAAAAAAAAAAAAAACAGCTTTCCTTGTAACAAAAAATAAAAAAAAGAAAAAAATATATAAAAGCAGCTTTCCTCGAGAGGTGCTTCGCATAATTAGAAGAAAAACCACTGAACTTATTGTCTACAATATGAAATTCCCTGTGGATAGTTCAGTCTACAATAATCCTTTTGTTCATAGAAAAATAAAAGAAAAATCTGAATTTTTTAAATCTAAATACCTCAAATGAGGTGAATGAAGCTAATTTATAATAATAAAAAAAATTGTATTCCTTTTCTTAGTTATCTCAAAGTTAGGCAATTAAATTCTTATTTAGGAAAAAAATAATATTGTTCATAACTAAAATAATAAAAAGTATTTTTTCTTAGTTGCCTAATAATTAGTCGAAGCAGCTATTTTATTAAAACGATAAAAAAAAAGATTTATATTCTTAAAGGCTAAACTCCAAATGTACAGAGAGAGAACCTTCAGCAATGCTCCAATTCGAATCTCTTGCTGAGTTAATTGGGTAAATTCCCAGTGTATCTCTTTCCCCCTCTTTTCTCTCCCAGCATCCGCCGGTGTCTTCCATTTCCTCTCTCTCTCTCTCTCTCTCTCTCTCTCTCTCTCTCTCTCTCTCTCTCTCTCTCTCTCACAAACACACACAAAGACACTTGCAGAACGTCCCCTTCAGGTCTTCATCTCCATATTCTTGGCCTTCGAGAAGATTGTAGAGCTGCTGCTTTTCCTATTCCATCTCTCTCTCTCTCTCTCCTCTCTCTCTCCTCTCTCTCTCTCTCTCTCTCTCTCTCTCTCTCTCTCTTAGTCATTCCCCTTCCACCCATCTTCTTATTCTCGTCCTTCGAGAAGAATATAGAGCTGTTTCGTCTACAATTCTATTTCCCATTCTCTCTCTCTCTCTCTCTCTCTCTCTCTCTCTCTCTGCCTCTTTTGCAGTTTAAGCTGAGGGATCATTTGATTTCTCTTTGTCAAGACGGTTGACTTTCTCGTTGTTATTTCCAGGAGTTTCGACTTTATGTTCCGTTGATGCGTTTTAACAACAATTGCTTTGGCGACGTCTTATGCTCTGTGTTCGTCTTTCTGTATGTCTCTGTATGTTTACATTTGCTGCTTTACTAAAATGAAGCATGATTTTAATATAATTCATAATTCTTATCGATAAAATTAGAACATTTCACCTTCACCTAAATAAAAGAGAAATTAACAATACGAAAAGAAAGTCAAGTCTTGCTCGCCCTTGGGGCTAAAATTCGCAAATACTTTATGCGATCCTGGAACACCTTCCCCAATCAATCTCTCTCTCTCTCTCTCTCTCTCAGGTCGTTCGACAGGGCATTTGTTTTCTTAAAATTTCCAACCCATTTTTTTTTTATTACCCTCTTTCTCTATCGGTTTCTATAAAAGTTTATAAATATTGCGACAATACACGGGAACAATCTCCCGTATTTCCGGCGCACATTCTTACACCAAACGACCGTGTCCCCCCCCCCCCCCGTATTTTTATTTCATACGAAGGCTGCACTAATAGGAATCCTCGTCCCAAGTGGCTGAAAGCGTCTGTGACGAGAATTTACACATTTACAAGCTTTATTTTGGGGGGTGAATTTTTCGGATGGGTGACATCGTGAGTTGGTACAACGAAAGTCAATATTATCTTAATAAGTGAAATATCTGATTCACGAGTTACAGACTTTACGACAACCATTGCACCATTGCAGGAGAGCAGTTTATATACATACATACATACATGGATATATATATATATATATATATATATAGATATATATATATATATATCTATATATATATATATATATATTATCTATATATATATGTATATATATATATAAATATATATAAATATATATATATATATATATATATATATATATATATATATATATATATGATATATATATATATATATATATATATATATATATATATATATATATATATATATGTGTGTGTCTGTGTGTGTGTGTGTGTGTGTGTGTGTGTATGTATGTATGTATGTATGTATGTATAACTAAATCACGAAAGTTTGGAACGTGATAAATCCATAAATAAAGGTATAAGCCACGAAGGAAAAATAAACAATGGAGTTTCTGCAAGATCTTTCGACTCAAACGTCCTTTACTCTGCAGATAAACTGACTTACATGAGGAATTGACAGTACAAGAAAGGTCGTCTAACTGACAGATAGGGATTATAAAGAGATTAGTACCTAGAATCCGACACACCTGAGAAGGAGTAACCTTTCCAAACAAGCATAAACATGGGTACAATTTAAAAAAAAAAAAATTTAGTCAATCTGCTCAGACACAAGGACAAGACAATTAAAGGATTATATAGGGCGACAACTATTCAGAACTTTGGTAAACAAAAACATATTCACAATACATATTCACAATACATATTAAACATACATATACAATGAAGATATCTCTAAGGCAACTAATTTGTATTTAAGTCTGTAATTATATCTTTGAGGTCATTCTTAAACGTGTTACAAACACAATGGTCTAAATGAAACAGGCCACGACTAATATTAAAATTACAATGAAAAGTAAGTTGTATTAAAGGAGATTCTAAAAGATTTCGTGATAAGACATATTTTGACCTTGCAATTACTGAACTACCAATCCAATTTATTCGGTGGTTGTTTTCACTTGTATGAATGAATATTGCATTAGATGTTTGCCTAGTTTTTACAGAATATTTGTGCTGGCTTAATCTTACTTCTAAGCCCTTGCTCGACTGTCCGAGATAAAATGAGGGGCAGTCCATACATGGAATTTTATATATTATGTTGTTGCCTTCTCTGGGGCCATTTTTTATTAACATTCCTTTTAGTGTGTTATTATAGGAAAAAACAAGGTTGACCTTAAAGGCTTTTAACACTGATTTAATGGTTTCAAATCCGTTAAAATAAGCCCAAATTCAAAATGAAAACGACCTAACAACCTTGGAATCCTTTATGATAAAAAAGATAGTTCCATCCTTAAATACGCAATCCTCCTTTGTTCAGTTGTTCATCGCATAGAGTGCTTGTTTATATTTTTTAAAAAATTCTCTCAGTCACTGCCCGTCCTTTGCGAGGATAAGGTACAAAATAGCCTTAATGTTTTAGTGTTATTTATTTATTTTTCATTTTTTATTTTGTTTTTACATACACATCATAGTTTTCGTATGTTTTCTTCTGTAATTTTTTAAATAATTTTAATGTAACTTTACAGTACATAATTTCAGTGCTTAGTGGTTTTCTGTTTTAAGATATTCAAAATGTTTGAATGTTCAACATGCTGATGTTCATTGAATTTTTAAATATTGCGTAATTTTTATGAATTATGCAGTACGTAGTTTTAATGTTCGTGTTTATCTTTAATTACAGCCTTGAGGAAGCGACTATGAGTCGTGAAACGTCGGCGAAATAAATGTACCTGAGTACGATGCCTTTCCCTATGGTTCCTCTGATAAGATGTACCTAGAGCCGCAGCTCCGTCTTCTAAGGATATATATATATATATATATATATATATATATATATATATATATATATATATATATATATATATATATATATATATATATATATATATATATATATATATATATATATATATATATGTATATATATATATATATATATATATATATATATATATTATATATATATATATATTATATATATATATATAATATATATATATATATATATATATATATATATATATATATATATATATATATGTATATATACATATATATATGTAGGTATGTATGTATATAAACTGCTCTCCTGCCATGGTGCAATGATTGTTGTAAAGTCTGTAACTCGTGAATCAGATATTTCACTTATTAAGATAATGTTGACTTTCGTTGTACCAAACTCACGATGTCAGCACTACGGTCCAATGAAATGCCGAACTGGACAGGACGTTAAAGGATTTAATTTAGTCATTAAATATTCGATATGATTTCTACCATCGTCATCGTAACTCACTTTTGAATTTATTATATATATATAATATATATATATATATATATATATATATATATATATATATATATATATATTTATATATATACAGCAACTGTAGCACAACTATTACCAAATCAGCGTATTTATTTATCCCGGAAACAAATGAACTCATTTGACCTCCCGACTCTCCACCCACCCGCTCGGCCAACACTGCCCCTCCCCCCCTCTCCCCCCTCCCCCAGCCCCAAAATTGTAAATTCCGATGTCAGTCAGGTCTGGTCCCGGTCGGAAATTATGCTAATGAGCATAACTTTCGGGCTCCTGGGATGCTCTTTAAGAGTTAAGAATGTCTAATTCGGCACTCGCTTCTGACGAGTAATTCGGGGAAGGCCCCGCGCCAGTTATTAAGTGATTCTTCCTTCCTATGGCCTTTCACGGAGAGGAGAGAGAGAGAGAGAGAGAGAGAGAGAGAGAGATTTTGTAATCCTCCTATACAATATGGTTTTTTCGTGTTAACCAACTGAAAGTTTTATTGATAAATTATAGTATGTACATTGACATTTGCATTGAAAAAACCTATTTGTATAGTTTATACATGGGCGTGTGTATTCAATACGTACATACACGCATACACACACACACACACACACACACACACACACACATATATATATATATATATATATATATATATATATATATATATATATATATATATATATATATAGTTATACAAGTGTATGCATATATCATATAGATATGTTTATTTAATAAATGCATACGTAAATGTATATGCAAAGGAACGAACAAAAGCAGAGCTTTCAAAGCGTGATTGCTTTAATGCATTCCAGTAAATAGCGGTTCCAGTAAATAGCGAAGCTTATGCAACCTGCAATTGCTCTCTCCATAAAAAACAGCTTGACAACTTTGGTCGCAACTCTTGAATATATACCTACGGCATTTCACCCTTACGTACGTACCACTCCATGAACCCAATCATTTCACAATCCATCAAACGCTGGGAAAGATAATCAGGTCGATCAGAGCTTCCCGTCGCATTTCCAGAATCTCTCAACCTGATTACAGAGGGCTATCAGTCATTTCAGACAGCTTTCAGCTCAGACTGGTATTTCTGAAAGAAATGAGACAGGTGACTGGAGAGCTGCTGGGGCGGAAGACGGGTGGGAGGTTCAGACGAGCGGGTGAGTGACTGGTTCTAGTGTGTTATTTTTATGAGACATTCGTCTTTAAAAGTGTTCAGAAAAATTGTTTGGGATAAATGGTCATCGAAAAGTCTGATTTAATTTGGTGTTTTTGTGTTGTTTTGAGAAAATTGTGTTTGAATATGTACAGAAAAATTGTTTGGGATAAGTGGTTATTGAAAAATCTTATTCAAGTGTGTTTTTTTTGAGAAAATCGTCTGTGAATGTGTACAGAAAAATTTGTTTGGGATAAATTGTTATTGAAAAATCTTAATCAAGTGTGTCTTTGAGACATTCGTCTTTAAAAGTGTACAAAAAAAACTGTGTATGGAATAATCCGTCCATGAAAAGCCCTGATCAAGTGTGTTTTTTGAGACATTCATTTCCAAGTGTACAGAAAAACTGTCTGGAAGATCTGGTCCTTAAAATATCTTAATCAAGTGTTTTTTTTTTTTTTTTTGAGAAAATCGTGTTTGAATGTGTACAGAAAAAAATGTTTAGGATAAATGGTCATTGAAAAATCTTATTCAAGTGTGAGTCTATTTTTTGAGACATTCGTCTTTGAATGTGTATAGAAAAATTTGTTTGGGATAAATGGTCATTGAAAAGTCTTATTCAAGTGTGTTTTTTGAGAAAATCGTCTTTGAAAGTGAACAGAAAAACTGTGTATGGAATAATTGGTCCATGAAAAACCCTGATCAAGTGTGTGTGTTTTTTTTTTGAGACATTCGTTTTTAAGAGTACAGAAAAACTATGTCTGGAATATCTGGTCCTTGAAAAATCTTAATCAAGCTTGTGTGTGTGTGTACGTTTTTTTTTTTTTTTTTTTTTTTTTTTTTTTTTTTTTTTTTTTTTTTGAAAATCGTGTTTGAATGTGTACAGAAAAATTGGGATAAAATGTTCCTTGTAAAATCTTATTCAAGTGTGTGTTTTTTTTTTTTTTTTGGAAAATCGTCTTGAATGTGTACAGATGTTTTATGAGATAAATGGCCCTTGCAAATCTTATCTTATCCAAGTTTGTTTTTTGAGAAAATCGTCTTTGAAAGTCAAAAAAGAAAGAAAAAAAAACTGTTCATAGAACAAACGGTCCTCGAAAAATCTTATGATACAATTGACACAGACGTAGACTGATGGTGAGAGAGAGACACACACGCAAGCAAATAGGACTCAGGATATTCCTCTACTTCTTGCGACTCACGTACTTCTTCCTCACCTGTCCATTTCACCTGTATATATATATATATATATATAAATATATATATGATATATAATATTATATATATATATATATAATATATATTAATAAAAGAGCATAAAAAACACCAAAAAATATTGATGGAATCGGCCTTAATAAAAGGAGAGGGGCAGGTAATGAACATCTCAAAAAGGAGCATGGATTTCAGATACGATCGACAAGGTTTTCATTCAAACCAACACTTAAGGAAGATTAAAGGAAGATTGATCAGCGGGGTGACCTAAATTGGCTTGCCTGTGGATGGACCTCTTGGTATAAATACCACCTTTTCTGTAAACTTTTCTCATTCATCTACCTTGAAAGAGAGAACAGTCTGAAATATTAGTACTTTTCTCTCTAATTTTATTTGGTGTTTTTTATGGGCTCCTTTTATTAGAATGGAATTCTGTTTGTTACAGAACATGTTTACCAGTTATATATATATATATATATATATATATATATATATTATATATATATATATATATATATATATAAATGTAGGATTTACCTCGGTTTTATACCTACCCTGGAAAAAGGTGTTTGCCTCCGACGCGAGTGAATCCATTTAAAATATTGCCGAGCAAACTTTTCAACGAGATGGTGTGTGTTTTTGTCTGTGTGTGTGTGTGTCTGTGTTCGTGTGAGTGTTAGTGTTCGTGCGAGTGGTAAGGGGCGGGACTATCTTTGCGTCTGCGCAGAAGCGTCGCCTCTTCCTCACCAGTATCTTTGTGATGGTACTGAAGTTTCGTGTGTGATATCATTTCAATTAAGTGGAAAAAAATGGCCTTTAATCAATCATGCCTTAGAGACAGAACCACGAACTCGACGTATATATAGGCCTATCGTATACTACATCCTCATCCACAATTTCTAACGTATAGGTCTAATGTAGATACAGCCACAATCTCTAATCTCTGACGTATAGGTCTAATGTATATACATCCACAATCTCTAACGTATAGGTCTGATGTATATACAACCACAATCTCTAATCTCTAACGTATAAGTCTAATGTATATACAACCACAATCTCTAATCCCTAACGTATAGGTTAATGTAAGATTTACATCAAGCTAATCTCTAATCTCTAACGTATAAGTCTAATGTATATACAACCACAATCTCTAATCCCTAACGTATAGGTCTAATGTAGATACATCCACAATCTCTAATCTCTAACGTATAGGTCTAATGTATATACAACCACAATCTCTAATCTCTAAACGTCAACCTCTATGGTAATATACAAACCACAACTTCTAATCCCTAACGTATAGGTCTAATGTAGATACATCCACAATCTCTAATCTCTAACGTATAGGTCTAATGTATATACAACCACAATCTCTAATCTCTAACGTATAGGTCTAATGTAGATACATCCACAATCTTCTAACTAATAGTTATGATATATACAACCACAATCTCTAATCTATAAAACGTATAGTCTAATAGATACATCACAATCTCTAATCTCTAACGTATAGGTCTAATGTAGATACATCCACAATCTCTAATCCCTAACGTATAGGTCTAATGTAGATACATCCACAATCTCTAATCTCTAAACTGTATAGGTCTAATAGAATATATAAACCACAATCTCAATCTAACGTATAGGCTAATGTAGATACTCCACAATCTCTAATCAAATCTAATCCACTAACGTATAGGTCTAATGTAGATACATCCACAACAATCTCGGTAAAAAAAAAAAAACCCCCTCTAACATATAGGTCTAATGATATAAAACCAACAATCGCTAATCTCTAATGTATAAGTCTAGTATATAAACCACAATCTCTAAGTCTATAACGATAGTCTTAATGTGATACATCCACAATCTTAATCTCTAACGTATAGGTCTTTATGTATATCACAACACAATCTCTAATCTCTAACAAGTATAGGTCTAATGTAGATACATCCACCAATCTCCAATCTCTAACCGTATAGGTCTATGTAATGTATACAACACAATCTCTAATCTCTAACGTATAGGTCCCCCCCCCCCCCCCCCCTAATGTAGATACATCCAACAATCTTTTAATCTCTAACGTATAGGTTCGGAATTAAAAACCACAATCTCTAATCTCTAACGTATAGGTCTAATGTAGATACATCCACAATCTCTAATCTCTAACGTATAGGTCTAATGTATATACAACCACAATCTCTAATCCCTAACGTATAGGTTCTAATGTATACTAAATCCACAATCTCTAATCTCTAAGTATAGGAGCTAATGTATATAACACAATCTCTAATCTCTAACGTATAGGTCTTAAAAATGTTATTAAACCACAACTCTAATCTTAACGCCTATATCTATGGAAGATAATCCACAATCTCCTAATCACGCTAACGTATAGGTCTAATGTTTTATACAAACCCACAATCTCTAATCTCTGACAAGTATAGTCTAATGTATATACATTCCACAATCTCTAATCTTTGACGTAGGTCTAAGAGATACATTCACGGATCTCTAATCTAATGACGTATAGGTTCATGTACATACAAACCAACAATCTTCTAATCTCTGACGTATAGGTCTAATATAGATTATGCAATTCACGAATCCTCTAATCTCCTGACGTATAGGTCGAAATGTAGGAATCAATTCAACCGAATCCTAATCTCTGAACGTATAGGTCATGTAAACAACCACAATCTCTAACGTAAAGCTGATGTATAACAACCAACAATCCTCAATCTCTAACGATAAAGTCTAAAAATGTATATACAACCAACCAAATCTCTAAATCCCTAAACAGTAATAGGTCTTATAAGTAGATACACCACAATCTCTAATCTCTAACGTATAGGTCTAATGTATATACATCCTCATCCACAATCTCTAATCTCGTCCCATATCTCAACGACGAACGAAAAATTGGTGACCGCGCAACCGATATAGATTAGCTAACCTTGGGACATCAAATCCCAACCCGTCCGCCTTTCAAATCTGATTCCATCCGTCCGTCTGTAATTACGTCATTTTTATTTTTCAATTCGCGATTTTCCGGGCTGGAAAGGGGAACCCTAACATTTCTTTTCTTATTTTTTTTTTTTTTTTTTTTTTTTTTTTTTTTTTTTTTTTGGTTGGGGGGGGGGGGGGGAGGGGTTGGGGATTGCTAACTCCAGGAAACGAAACGAAAATGAGACGAGAGGTCGCGATGGGTTTCGGCAGAAGAAGAAGAAGAACAAGAAGAAGCAGAAGAAGAACAAGAAGAACAAGAAGAAGCAGAACAAGAAGAAGCATTAGAAGAAGAAGAGGCAGAAGCAAAAGAAGAAAGAAGAAGCAAGAAGCAGGAGAAGAACAAGAAGAATCAGAAGAAGAGGACGAAGAACGACGAAGAGGTAGAAGCATAAGAAGAAGAAGAAGAAAAAGACGAAGAAGACGAAGAGGTAGAAGCAGAAGAAGAAGAAGAAGAAGAAGAAGAAGAAGAAGAAGAAGAAGAAGAAGAAGAAGAAGAAGGACTCGTGCAATTGTAAACAAATTGTATGTTATTGTCTGCTAATTTTGTATGAGGTTCCGTCATGTTGAATGAAAACCTCTCACACAATACGATCCTGAATGTGAATGAATTTTCGACAGTAATTTTTTTGAGTTACAAAAATAAAGACTTCAGAATAGTGCTATGTACAGAAAAGTATAAATCTATAAATATGAAAAGAGGATTCAAGTGATCTTTCTTGAATGTTTCTTCGGTACGTTTCTGACTGTAGATGAAATTACGAAAATAATTATGAGCCAAAATGTTGAAAAAACTGAGAGAGCAGTAGGGTACAAAAGTAGTAAACAAGATAAAATATTGATTTATAAAAAATAATATATATGAAAAATGGTTAATACAAGTTTTCTTGAATTTTACACGGTTAATTAAGTACCACAACAACATCCAATAATGGGACGAAATGTAAATAGCCATTACATTTTCAATACCTTTCTAAATCTCCTGATACACAAAAAAAGGTGACAGAATTCTAACCCCGGCTTTTGGATTTATTTCCCCCCATGCCCCCCCCCACCCCCCCCCCCCCACCCCGGCACCGCCCCACCCCCGAAAAAAAAAAAATCTTTTAATGGACGTGATGAACACTGCCGCTATTCGCTTATGACACTAAATTGTTGTCGCAGAATTGACACCTTCAATGTAGTATTGCATATTGCATATTGACTGAGGGCCTTTTGCCTCCCCCCCCTAAAAAAAAACCCATTAAATTCCTTAATCGCTCATTAATTCTATTCAGTAATCGTAATTAGCTTTTACCTTTGTGAAGCAGTATGCATTGAGCAATAGATGGACATAGTGATACAATAATGGTGTCCTTTCACTTGAATTGAAGGCGAGGATGATAATGCTTTCTATATTCACTCATTCGTATATTATTCCAGTACGTCCACATTCATGTATACACACGCATATATGTATATATATGTGCATATATATATGTATATATATTTATACACACATATATATGTATATTTCACAAACTTGGTATGCATCGCATACGAATTTATATGGAATAAGTTTATACATACATACATACATACATACAGAAAGTTTACATAATATGTGACTGTTTACCTTTTCAGCTTCTAGACACACACACACACACACACAAACACACACAAACACCATATTATGTATGTATGTATAAACTTATTCCATACTAATTAAACTTGACATTCTCCAATTGACGATAATAGCGTCCAATCATTCACGATAGCGTCGATACACCAGATGAATCATAATATTTAAAAAAAATAAACGACTCTTACTATACAATAAAACAAACCCACAACCAACAGTGACCTCCTCCCCCCCAAAAAAAAATAAACAACTCCAAAATAAACAACTCCTGTTATAACACGAAGGGGTAACAAAGCATCATAAAGCAAGATTTATTTATAAGTCATCTGTATGCATTTAGTTTTTTTTGTTTGCATATCCGTTTGACCTGTTTTTTTTTCTAAACAATTGATGGGAATCGCTCGCTGCTGATGGCATAATAATATTTTTTTTCGGGGACGTCATAATCGGTCCCCGAAATGCAAAAGACCCCCGATCTTTCCGTCCCCCGTCCGTTAATCTAGCTTCATTTGTCAGTCAAGTCAAGATAAATTGGTATTCGAATGGCTTATATATCCCCCCCTCCCTCCTTCATTCTCTCTCTCTCTCTCTCTCTCTCTCTCTCTCTCTCTCACACACACACAGAGTCAGTTCATGCAAATGTCTCTCTCTCTCTCTCTCTCTCTCTCTCTCTCTCTCTCTCTCTCTCACACACAGTCAGTTCAGGCAAATCTCTCTCTCTCTCTCTCTCTCACAAAGTCAGTTCAGGCAAATCTCTCTCTCTCTCACACACAGAGTCAGTTGAGACAAATCTGTTTCTCTCTCTCTCAAATAGCTTATATATTTTGTTCTCATCTCTCTCTCATCACACACACAGTCAGTTGAGACAAATCTCTCTCTCTTGTCTCTGTCTCTCACAGAGTCAGTCGAGATAAACTGATATTCAAATGGCTTACATACGCTCCCCTATCCTCTCTCTCTCTCTCTCTCTCTCTCTCTCTCTCTCTCGCACACACAGAGTCAGTCGAGATAAACTGATATTCAGATGGCTTACATACGCCCCACCCTCCATCATTCTCTTCTCTCTCTCTCTCTCTCTCTCTCTCTCTCTCTCACTAACAACATCAGCGTGAATGACACGGCTGGCTGAAGGTATCTTAATAAATATCTCAATTCTTGATGCCGTTACATTCATCACTGAGAATTTCCTGTAATCTTTGCGTTGATGTCCTGGTTTTGTCGGATTGCATCGTACCCTACACGCATATGACATGGCTCGGCGAACGAAGCAAATCAAGATAAAATGAGAATCGGAGAGAGAGAGAGAGAGAGAGAGAGAGAGAGAGAGAGAGAGAGAGAGAGAGAGAGAGAGAGAGAGAGAGAGAGAGAGAGAGAGAGAGAGAGAGAGAGAGAGAGACTGTATCTGTGAAGTAGAGGCCAAGATAATGGTACAAGAGAAAATAAATGAAAAAAAGAGAGAAATGTAGAAGCCTGATTATCAAAATAATAATATAAACTTTTCTTTGAAAGAAGGTCTTGGTAATACACTGCTGAATAACGCTGATTCATCAAGTAAACAAATATAAAAAATGAATAAGTACGAGAGGTATTGCAAACAGAATCATTGAAAAAACCTCACTTTTCTGACCTTAAATTTAAGCAGTATAAGGGTGACTGCTAATTAAAAAAAAGATAATAATAATGAAAAGAAGAACCTAATAATACAGTGCTAAATAATATT
>NC_061101.1:1504526-1507026 GCF_015104395.2 Macrobrachium nipponense | reverse complement strand
TCGCATGAAATACTACAGATCAAATAGATATCAAATAGATGACTTGGAATACAATTATGGTGAAATATTTAGTGAAATTACAGATGAATCTTTATTGAATAATATTCTGACCTTCGTGGCCTTATCGTAAATGATAATTTGTTGAATTATTTTGATTAATGTGGATATATGTTTGCAAAGTTATATTTTTAACCTTATCTCTCTCTAAAACTCTCTCACACATATACATATATATAAATGCAGAGAGAGAGAGAGAGAGAGAGAGAGAGAGAGAGAGAGAGAGAGAGAATGTAACCTTCGCTTACAGATTCCATAACTATTCAGTACAAATACACTTTCACAATAATCTTGACTAATACGAAGCAAAATCTCTCCTAAAAGAGAGAGAGAGAGAGAGAGAGAGAGAGAGAGAGAACTAGTCAAAGACCAACACCCCATTTTCTTACAGAGGAGAGAGAGAGAGAGAGAGAGAGAGAGAGAGAGAGAGAGAGAGAGAGCAAGTAGCAGAACTTCCCAGACAAGACGCTTCCATTAGCAACTTGCGCTATACGAAATGGCCAGAATGCACGCAGCCAATTCTTGCCATCTTCGCTAACAATGGAGCCCTAACTGGACGGGGAGAGTTGGGGGAGGGAGGCTGGGGGAACAGGTTGTTTAAAAAGTCTCGATACTCACTCTTTTAATTCGCGTTTTTTTGACAGCTTAGTGGATGGACTCAAACATTACGTTAGTTCCTTTCCCGTGAATAGTATTTTTCAACTAAAGGACTGTTTGACTGAAATCATTAAATTTAACCAAGGAAATGTTTACAGAGATATCACAATGACTAACTGAATTAAATCAATCAAATCTACTTCACTCAGCGCATATTATTTTCAGAGTTTTTACCATAACAATGATATTAAAATTTAGATGAATATTCGAATTTGAAAACGAAAAATGAGCTAAATTAGCTAAATTTATAAACATCTTGTTTTAAGTGCGAATATAGCTTTGTGAATGTTCCTACATTGATTTATAAAGCATAAACAAATTTATTGCAATAATAAATATTATAAAACTCATTAATATTCATTATTTCATACAACGAATAATACATAATGGTCTTTATATCCTATACGAAACAAAGATACTAATCGTATCTTCTTATCTGTTAAAAAAAAATCTAGTTCTGACCACCAATATTCAAGCTTCGTAAACTTAAATGTTTTCACAAACTTTCTGTTACGTTTGTCATATTGACGTTGAAAAAGTATATTTACTACTGATCTCAAGTAAAATAACTATTTTAGAAATCAATTCAAATAACTATATAAAAAATCTTGTTGTCTGACTAATACGATACAAGCTTCGTAAGTTAAATGTTTTTGTAAATAGTCGGTGACGTTTCTCAGTTTGCCAACGAAAAGAAATGTACTTAAGTAAAACGAATATTTTACGATGCCACTCAGGTGGAAAACAACAAAATCCAAGCTACATTAATCTCTTCACAGATATTTTGTGACGTTTCTCAGTTTGCCAATGAAAAGAAATGTACTTAACTTGAGTAAAATGAATATTTTACGATGCCACTCAAAAACAACAACAAAAACCTAGTTAAATCAATCTTTTCACAGATATTCTGTGACGTTTCTTAGTTTGCCAATGAAAAGAAATTTACGCTGTAATGTTTCTCAGTTTGCCTGCGACAGGAGAAGTACGTACCTCACCGAGTAACACGAGCATTTAAGAAAATTTACAAATATGGCCACCCTATTTCAGAATCAGATATTCTGTGACGTTTCTAAGTTTGCCAATGAAAAGAAATTTACGCTGTAATGTTTCTCAGTTTGCCTGCGAAAGGAGAAGTACGTACTTCACCGAGTAACACGGGCATTTAAGAAAATTTACAAATATGGCCACCCTGTTTTAAGAATGATCGTTTATCCGCAGGCCACCTGGCCCCCCCCCCCCACCCCACCCCCCGCTGAAAACAGCCTTCGTGGAAAACACGGCAAAACTCGCCACTGAATAACAAATGATCTTCGAGTTCAAAAGATTCCCGACTGAGACGACTACGCTCTTGGTAAACAAATAACTCAAAACCCGGGGAAAGCCGATATTTACAAAGTACCTCCTCTCTCTCTCTCTCTCTCTCTCTCTCTCTCTCTCTCTAAAGCTATCGAAAAGAAGGCGTTATTGCTTCTACATCTCTCTGATATATTCCATGTGATTTTGCCTCATTTTAAATGTCCGTCATTTTAATAAGTTTTAAAAGCAATGCTCAGCCAAGTACGATTAATTATTGAAAATAGTAAATGACGTTATGCTCTTTTTTCTGTGTCGACTGCCTACGCCTAATCATTTCACGCCAATCTTAAATATTATTGTTCTATAAGACCAATGGATGCTTAATTCGTGTTCGGTTCTGTAAACTGAGCGTTTATATTATGCAAATCTGTAAGATGCAGCCTTTTGTGTGGGATGGGACGGAATGTAGTTTTGGTTGCAATAAATTTAA
>NC_061101.1:1499526-1502026 GCF_015104395.2 Macrobrachium nipponense | reverse complement strand
TGTTACAGACAGAGCCAAATTCTCTCACGGAATTTCTCTGGTCTGTTTGAACTGCAGAAGTTTAAAAGCAAATTGAAGCAAGCAACTTTGGATACGACAACTGATATTGATAAAGCTATTGTGCTTTGCAATGCAGGTTTAAGCGAATGTGCTATGCATTAATACACTAAGTAATTTCGCCTTGTATTTTAAATGCATTTGCATCATTGTGTTAATTCATCAATTTATTTTTTCCCTTTTTTTATTAAGTTGGGTCTCTTCTTCCTGCATTTCCCTTAACCTCCTCTTTCTTCTTCGTAATTAACACCATAATATTCTTTGGAAGCTGAATTTCAAGTCAATGGCTCCTTTGGTGCGCTTGTTCTATTTGGATAGGTTTCATCTAGTGAATAATAATAATAAACAATAATAATAATAATAATAAAAATGATAATAATAATAATAATAATAATAATAATAATAAAAATAATAATAATAATAATAATAAGAATAATAATAATAATAATAATAATAATAATAATAACTAATAATAATTAGCTCTGTTTTACATCTTCTATTGTGTTGTTTAGTCCCCTCTCTTGTACTTTGTATTTCTCGTTGAGTTCCTCCCTTGTTTTCTTACTTCTTAGCCTTTTTTCTGCCATCTCGATGAGATCTGACTTGAGTAAACTGAAAGAGATGGCAGAAAAAAGGCTAAGAAGCAATAAAACAAGGGAGGAACTCAACGAGAAATACAAAGTACAAGAGAGGGGACTGTACAACACAATAGAAGATGTAAAACAGAGGCTTAAGGCCAAAGCACATAAGATCCAACGGTACATGAACAGGAATAAAGGATACCAACAGAACAAACTATTCGGAACCAACCTGAAAAGACTATACAGTCAACTAAGAGGGGAAGACAACCACCAAGAAATTCCTGATGCCGAACTAAGTAAGAGACTCTGGGAAAACATATGGAGCAATCCGGTATCACACAACAAACATGCAACATGTCTCCAGGAAGTCAAGGAAGAAGAAACAGGGAGAATAAAACAAAGATTCACAGAGATCACAACAGACACAGTCAGACACCAACTAAAGAAAATGCCAAACTGGTAAGCCCCAGGTCCCGATGAAGTCCATGGATACTGGCTCAAAAACTTCAAGGCCCTACACCCACGAATAGCAGAACAACTCCAGCATTGTATCTCAAATCACCATGCACCCAAATGGATGACCACAAGAAGAACATCCTTAGTAAAAAAAGACAAGAGTAAGGGAAATATAGCCAGTAACTACAGGCCTATCACCTGCCTACCAATAATGTGGAAGTTACTAACAGGTATCGTCAGTGAAAGGCTATACAATTACCTAGAGGAGACAAACACCATCCTCCACCAACAGAAAGGCTGCAGAAGGAAGTGTAGGGGCACAAAAGACCAGCTCCTGATAGACAAAATGGTAATGAAGAACAGTAGGAGAAGGAAAACCAACCTAAGCATGGCATGGATAGACTATAAGAAAGCCTTCGATATAATACCACACACATGGCTAATAGAATGCCTGAAAATATATGGGGCAGAGGAAAACACCATCAGCTTCCTAAAAAATACAATGCGCAACTGGAATGCAACACTTACAGGCTCTGGAATAAGACTAGCAGAGGTTAATATCAGGAGAGGGATCTTCCAGGGTGACTCACTGTCCCCGCTACTCTTCGTAGTAGCCATGATTCCCATGACAAAAGTACTACAGAAGATGGATGCCGGGTACCAACTCAAGAAAAGAGGCAACAGAATCAACCATCTGATGTTCATGGACGACATCAAGCTGTATGTTAAAAGCCTCAAGGATTATATATCTTAATCCAGACTATAAGGATTGTATCTAGGGACATCAGGATAGAGTTTGGAATAGAAAAAATGCGCCTTAGTCACTACAAAAAGGCAAAGTAACGAAAACTGAAGGGATAAAGCTACCAGATGGGAGCAACATCAAACACATAGACGAGACAGGATACAAATACCTGGGAATAATGGAAGGAGGGGATATAAAACACCAAGAGATGAAGGACACGATCAGGAAAGAATATATGCAGAGATTCAGGAGGCGATACTCAAGTCAAAAACTCAACGCCGGAAATATGATAAAAAGCCATAAACACATGGGCAGTACCAGTAATCAGATACAGCGCAGGAGTAGTGGAATGGACGAAGGCAGAACTCCGCAGCATAGATCAGAAAATCAGGAAACATATGACAATACACAAAGCACTACACCCAAGAGCAAATACGGACAGACTATACATAAGACGAAAGGACGGAGGGAGAGGACTACTAAGTATAGAGGACTGCGTCAACATCGAGAACAGAGCACTGGGGCAATATCTGAAAACCAGTGAAGACGAGTGGCTAAAGAGTGCATGGGAAGAAGGACTAATAAAAGTAGACGAAGACCCAGATATACAGAGACAGGAGAATGACAGACAGAACTGAGGACTGGCACAACAAACCAATGC
>NC_061101.1:1497640-1499026 GCF_015104395.2 Macrobrachium nipponense | reverse complement strand
GCATTCCGTCATCCAGGGTTCTCTATTATGTCACAGAAAGCCAAATCACTGTTTTACTGGCCTACAATGCTTACAGATATAAAAAGCACATAACTGATTGTAACACGTGTCATGAAAACAAGGGATACACTAAGACACCTGTCAGTTTAGGGGCCTATCCTGTGCCAAATCAATCCTTGAAAGAATATACGTAGAATTATTAACAGAATTACGAGTCTGACAGAGGAAATAAACACTTCTTAGTGTTAATAGTTCCTTGACACGTTATATAGAATTAATAGCACTAAAAACAAAAACAAACACCGCAATTGAGTGCGCTAGGAACATTTATGAGTGCTAAATCAGTAAACATGGAATTCAACACATGATAATCTGTGACTCAGGTGGCGTAAATCAATAATAATCTCCTTAACTCGTTGTGTGAATTCCTTTCCATTAAGAAAACCAATAATATATTTTATCACCCAGAGTCAATCGGTTTGGTAGAATAACGGATAAATAAAAAAGTGTCAATGTCTTACGAATTACATTTGTGATATTGGATCCGAACTGGATTATAGCGGTTCTCGCGGTTTTAAATACTTTATCATTCATATCTTGTATCTATAGAATTGATACCGCAAGTAGCCTTATATGGTACGCCGCTAGAACACTTTTCCACATATGCAAGCCAACCATTAACTTATCAAATATATATATATATAAATAAATAAACATAAAAATAAAATAAATATGGATACAAGTGGAGCCAATATAATACACTCCGTAAGAAGTCGGAAGGGTTACAAAATTATAATAAAAAAAGGAATCACGATAAAATCAATAAGCAAAAATGTAACATAGGTTAATTAATAATCCAAATATATATGCGTAAAGATTTGAAACTCTAACTTAACGCTTTAGTAACGACAAATAAGCTAAAAGTTCAACACATATCAAAACCTACTGACATATTGTCTGTCCCGGTGATTTATATTCGTAGTCAATGAAAAAAAAAAAAAATAAATAAATAAAATAAAATAAAATAAAAGAGATTTTAAAGTCAGGAAGTCTAGAAGTGAAAATGTATATCTATGCGAATAATCTTATACAGGGCAAATAGTACATATAAAATTTGTATGGAAACCATTTTTCATTAGTTTGAATAAGGAATATCTAATTTAACATAATTACATTTATTTACAATCATGCAGATTTCCAACATGAAACTAATATATTGTTCAATTTTGGTACTGTTTTTTTTTTTTTCAGACATTCTTCTCGTGTGGGTCGATTATTAAAACAAAAAATACCCAATTTACACTAAAGTCGTATTATTACAGCAAGTAACGTAACTCTTAGCTGGTGGAGAGTATCTCCTGCCAAGTGACGACGTCATCAGTCTGA
>NC_061101.1:1460089-1462589 GCF_015104395.2 Macrobrachium nipponense | reverse complement strand
TAGGTCGGAAAAGTCTCTCTCTCTCTCTCTCTCTCTCTCTCTCTCTCTCTCTATATATATATATATATATATATATATATATATATATATATACATATAATATATATATATATATATATATATATATATATATATATATATATATATATGCCATAGTCACAAACTGGTCATTGTTATGATTGATAGACAAAAGTATTCTTCGAAACACACGTATTAGAATTAAGTTAGAAGGTATTCTCTCTCTCTCTCTCTCTCTCTCTCTCTCTCTCTCTCTCTCCTACGATGCTGTACTATACTGTACCCGTAAATTGTCCTTGTTATGCGTAGTAGAAATAGTTTGTTTAGATGATTTGCATAAAGGCCAAAGTAGAGAGCAATACCTATAGTTAATCCTAATTACAATTGTTTATCTTTATGTAATTCACAACGGAATACATTGCAATGAATGTTGCATAAGTAAAGTTAAATATTCTGCAATAAGATTCCATCGCATTCAAACTTTATTTGATAAAGGAAATGAGAACTTTTGGAGAATTTGTTTATTTCAACAGTATTAGACTATATTATTATTATTATTATTATTATTATTATTATTATTATTATTATTATTATTATTATTATTATTATTATTATTATTATTATTATTAATTATTATTAAATTCAGTCAGCTCGTACGACAAAGTAGATGTATTTACCAACATACGTTTCATACTAATTAGCTTTTACTCACCAGATATAATCAGTTCTACGCTCAATATCATCTCACAGCAGCTCAATACTTTGGGCAATCAGTAATCGAAATCTGGCAATTGGCTTCGAAAATATACTTGCTGAAAGGTACCGCCAGAAACTTCTATTCTCTTGAGTGTTTACCTTTCCTATAGAATTATTCTGTTCCTCTCAAATGTTGGTGCGAATATTCCACAGCCAGACCGTCCATCGTAAGTGGGTTTACAAAGGCACAGGTAACATGGAATTTCGAAACATGTTTAGTGTGGTGGAACTATTGCACGGCACGAAACGAAAGGGTACGTGGCTTCTTGGAATGCCAGACTATTTAATTGTGTACGAATTCGTGAAAACATTTAAGTAAAATGTCTATAATTTGCTGTCACATTCACTCCGTGCTTTTATTGAATCTATAGACGGTTACTGAGAATTCAGTATCTTGACTGGATTGTGTAATTGTGTAAAAATTCGTGAAAACGTTTTAATAAAAAGTCTATAATTTGCTATTACATTCACACCGTGCTTTTATTGACTCTATAGACGGTTACTGAGAATTCAGTATCTTGACTGTATTATGTAATTGTGTAAGAATTCGTGAAAACATTTTAATAAAATGTCTATAATTTGCTATTACATTCACGCCGTGCTTTTATGACTCTATAAGGACGGTTACGAGAATTCAGTATCTTGACTGGATTGTGTAATTGTGTAAAAAATTCGTGAAAACGTTTAATAAAATGTCTATAATTTTACTATACACACACGCGTGCTTTTATTGAATCTATAGACGGTTACTGAGAATTCAGTATCTTGACTGCTGTTAAAGCAATTTTATTTAAGAATTCTTATAAGGGCTCGCCTTTGATCTACAGATTAGGCCATTGAAATTGCCTTCGTTGGGTCTGTAAATTGTGTTGATAGTCTGGAAAGTGTTTTTCTATAATGATGAGCGCACACACACACACACACACACACACACACACACACACACACACACACACATATATATATATATATATATATATATATATATATATATATATATATGTGGTGTGTGTGTGTGTGTGTCTTTACACACACATATGTATATATATATATATATATATATATATATATATATATATATATATATATAGATATGTATATATATGTGTGTGTGTTTGTGCTTTATAGTGACCTGCTAATCTGTTTATTATATGTATAAGTGATTTAATTCGCCCCGAGTATATATTAACTTTAAATTCAAAAAAATAAGTTTGCTTTCATTGGTAGTCCGTCTTGCCGTCAATAGCAGAGTCATTCGGGAATGAAAGCTACGTTTGAAAGCTGCAAAAAAACAATTACCTGCGTTGGTTTTAAGGCCACCCATAACCTAAAGCAACCTAAACCGACCACCAAACTCCACCAATCATTGAGAGCCAAATCGAGTGTCTGAACATAACATCGTGTGTCTGATTGCTTGGGTCCGTCTACTCACATGATTGCATCATCTCCAAGTCGCAGCAGCAAGTAGCAGCTCTCTCTCTCTCTCTCTCGGCGTCTCTCGCTTCATCACCGGAACCCAGTTTGCAATTAAAGCAATTCCTTTGTCAGCATCTAAATGGAGCGCAGAATGCGTATCACTCCTCTCGGGCACGCCACTTACAGCAACATCTTGAATGGGGTAATTAGTTCCGCGCGCAGGCAGGCAGGCAGACCCACGCGCGCGCGCCAAAACATTCGGATAATGTCGTCGCCGGTGGAGCCAGTCACATACACACACAAGTTATGA
>NC_061101.1:1445089-1455089 GCF_015104395.2 Macrobrachium nipponense | reverse complement strand
ATATATATATATATATATATATCTAAAACCCACACTATATATACTATATTATATATATATATATATATATATATATATATATATATATATATATAATAACAACCATAATATTATATGTAATATTATATATATATAAAATATATATATTAGATATATATAGATAATCTATATTATATATATATATATGCAGAAGCCAGGTTATGTCGTACCTCTAAGTAAATGGGTACAATCCACAATGAAGTAAATGCCTCTTGGTCGTTTAAAATATATATACTTTTACAGGATTAAAGCTTTCGAACCATCACTGTAGTCTTGTTCACTAAAGTGAACAAGACCACAGTTTGATGGTCGAAAGCTTTATCTGTACAAGTAATAGATATTTAAACGACAAGATATTTACTTCATTGTGGATTGTTATCCCCATATAATATATTATTATATATATATATTATATAATTATATAATATATATTATATATATATATATATATAGATATATCGTTTCCTTAACTAAAGCCATATCCTGACAAAGCCTCCATCGCTCATCAAGTTATCATTACTACTACCTGAATTGACATCAACACTAGAAACCTAACATACAATGATGTATCATTAAGACTTTCAATATCAAATCATTAAATTTCCTAACGACTAACTGAATGAAGATCGCTACAATAAAACAAGCAGATAAATAAGTGCTCTGATTGACATCCAAGTCAATGTTTTTTAAAAGGGAGAAACTCACTTTTACGAGAAAGCTAAGTAAAACGTGACCTTATATCTCAGCGAGTGCGGACAGGGAGATCTCCCTGGTTTCCTTACGTCTTCTGAGAGACATTACAGATTCTCGGCTCGACTCGGAGGTTAAGGGAGGAAGACAGACGGATGGCTCTTGTACCCGGGGAAAGCTGGACGTGGAGAGAATGTTAATTCGATCTCATATTTCCTGCATTAATTATCGTTTTCTTACAGTTTTCTTCTGGCAGAGTGGTTGCTCCTTTTAATTTTTTTTAGTTTGTTTATGGGTGATGAATGTTGATCGAAGATGTTTTGTGTGTGTGTGTTTTATTTTATTTTTTTGGTGGACACAAGTGATTACCAAAAGTTATTCTTACATTTTCTTCCTTTATAGAGTGGTTGTTCCTTTGTTTTTGTTTTTTCAGTTTGTTTATGGGTGAATGAATTTTTATTGAAGATGCTTTGTGTGTACTTTTTTATGCGGTGGAAAATAAAATTAATTACCAAAAGTCATTCTTACATGTTTCCTTTACAGAATGGTTGTTGCTTTGTTTTTATCAGTTTGTTTATGGGTAAATAAATGTTAATTGAAAGAGATGTTTTGTGTGCGATTTGGGGTGTGGGTGGATAAAAGTGATTACCGAAAGTTATTCTTATATGTTCTTCCTTTATAAAGTAGTTGTTGCTTTGTTTTTTTGTTTTATTTAGTTTGTTTATGAATGATTGAATGTTAATTGAAAGAGATGCTTTGTGTTTGATTTGAGGGAGGGGTAGGGAAGGGGATTAACAGTAATTAACTAAATTTATTGCATTTTCCCCCCCTTACAGAGAGGTTATTTTTTTTACTTTGTCTATAGGTGAATAAATGTTCAGTGAAGGGGATGCTCTGTGTGCATTTTTTATTTATCTATTTTGGGGGGGGGGAAAATTAAACATGCTATCCAAACGTTTTAAAAAAAATCATTGATTCAGTGCCCAAAAGTGTATATTAACGCTAATAAAACACATATGGTTTAAACAAAGCAACTTCGTAAATTGCAATATTAATCCGATATGTCATAAGTAAGCGAAGCCAGTAAAAACAAAATCTACAAAAAAGAATAATCGACTAAAGTAAAAACAATTTTTCCCATTTAAAATCAAATATAGCATGCTGCAAAATCCTTTTTTTTTCCATTTAAAATTAAATTAGCATGCTGCGTCCACATTGCTCCATATGACTGTTTCAGCCTCGCTCCTTGAGTTCAAAATAACCAAATTCCTATTTTGAGACTGCAACGAATCCCTGCATTCCAGAGCGGAAATTATACTAAAACTCACATAACGGAGAGACATCACAGAAACACATTCCCAAATTCCAAATTTGTCAACGGAGGACATCCCGCCCTCTACATTTCCATTTTATTGGCGATGATTCCCCCTCGATCAACTGCAGTCTGTTCCCATTCCCAGGGTCACGTTGGCGTTTTCTTTTTTTTTTTTTTTTGGCCCGGTAAATCTTCGAGTTTATGTTCATTGTATAAACTGGCCCTAATTACGAGTTGCGGTACCAAAAATACGCCATATTTGCAATTCTTCGTTGACAAAGTGGTCTCGTAATTTCTGCTTGTGAGAAATGGAGTAAGTGGGGAAATTCATCTACCCTTTTGTGCATTGTTTAAAGATGGCTAGGCAAAGAGCTTCATAAATAGATTTGCAGGGAGACAGATTTCTAGACAACAGATAGACAGTAGAAAAGCAAAGGAGAATGAAATATAAAAGATATATTAAGATGATTTATTCAAAATGCGTCACGCATTACGTAACGACATTTTTTTCGATACTATCTGCATTTACGTTCGTATATTGCCTGCAAAGGCTTTTATTTATAACTTCACTTCATTGCACTCCTTCCCTACGATTTCAGGTAGCTTTGATATAACAGCATATTCGTTTACATTAGTATTATTTGCATTATATTTATATATCTATGTCATGTATATATATATATATCTATATTTTCATATATATATATATATATATATAATATATATATATATATATATATATATATATATATAGGATATATATATCTATATATATATAAAATATATATATAGTATATATATATATATATATATATATAATATATATATGTCTCTATAATTGTATTATATATATATATATATATATATATCTATATTCTATATCTCATATATCTTATATATATGTATATATATATATATCATATATATATATAATCTATACATATATATATATCATATATCTATAGTCTATAGATATCGTAATGCTATATATGTATATATATATATTATATATCTATATATATATATATATATCCTATAATATATAGTTTATCTCACTATATATTATATATAATATATATTAATATATCTATCTATACCTATATACTCCTATCTCTATCTCATCTATATTATATATATCTATATAATTATATAGATATATATATATTTATATATAATATATATCTATATATATATGAGTTTTCTTGACAATCGTGATATTATGATATAGTGTGACAGGGTCGTAAGACTTTAAATATTCTATTAAATATTCTTCACATTGAGGAAACTAAAAGTCTAAAATAACCTAGTGTTGAAACTATAAATCTGATGAAACATTTTCCTTACATATACATATTCTGAAACGATACTTTCCACAACGAATTCATTTCTATTGCATGTTCGTAGCCCCAATGTGCGCGCATATACTTTCCAAATAACAATTTGCGTGGGCCACTGATAAATGACGTGGAAAATGGGATAAGAAAACGGAATTGAAAATCGTCAGAGAGAGAGAGAGAGAGAGAGAGAGAGAGAGAGAGAGAGAATTTGACGATTTTTCGAAAAGTGATTTGAAGAAAAGCGGGGCTAGAACTGAATCATCAAAATTGAGTCTGTGGATTTATACGTATTAAAATTCCCCCTAATAGAGGCAACGATTTTTTGTCTGTCTGTAAAATTAAAGAGGGACAGATGTCCTCTGTAAGCTACAAGTGAATAGTATGAATGACACAACAAAAACACTGTTTTGTGTGTGTGTGTGTGTGTGTGTGTGTGTGTGTGTGTGTGTGTGTGTTGTGTGTTTTGGAATGAATTAAAACCTTAGAAAAATACTGTCCGTAGATTAACTTATTTAATTTTATAATTTTATTTAGTCTGTCAAGCTAAGTAATAAAGCACTTTCGGCCACTCAAGGCTTAATAGTGAAAGCAGGGAGTTCAAGTGGTTGGACAGCAAGATTATGACCTCCAAAAAACAAAGCAGATGAAAGTAAAAGATTCTAAAGATGTAATTGGGAGAAAATTTCGCACTGGCATTAATTAATGACAGTTGGAGAGGTTGAACAGCTAGGTTAAAGAAAGGAAGCGGGAATAGAGGTCAAGCAAAAGGCTAAAAAATGGGGGCAGCTAAGGGGACAGAAGGCACGTTGCAAACACCCTTCGAGTAATGCCTATAGTGCGCCACGTGAGGTACTACCCTTACGGCACTACTCCCTAACGGAGTAAGATAACTCGCTATCCGACTTCCTATGTTCCCTGACAACTGACTCTTAATGTCGTAATTTAATTCACGAACGAAACAGGTGAGCGTTGAGATTCTACACGACGACTTTCGGGTATTGTGTTTTCTTGTTGTTGCATCGATTTGCATAGCACTTGCAGAGCAAGTGAGTCCCTTTTGCGTCCTGTTGACTGAGCAAACGAGCCGCGAGTCGTAATGCAATTTTGGCAGATTTCGACACAATAGTCGCATCAAGCAACTCAGGGTAATCTTGTGCCATTGTGTTTTTTATTTTGTCTTTTTTGTAACGGAATTTGACGTGTATAAATATCAATGGTATTTTTTTTACATTGATGTACTTACTACTCTCATTCTTACATACTCCAATACAGACATACATACATACCATACATATGTTTTATGAACATGATTACGTACCATGCAGCTAATGAGTAAATGCTTGATTGTTTTGTTTTTTACTTTTATTTAAAAATAACAAAAATACAATATTTACATTTTTTCAGTAATTAAAATATTCAACACAAGACATTGCTATTTCCGGATACATACATATGTTTTATGAACATGATTACGTACCATGCAGCAAAGGTGTGAATGCTTAATTTTTTGTCTTTTTATACTTTTATTTAAAAATAACAAAAATACAATATTTACATTATTTCAACAATTAAAATGTTGAACACAAGAATTTGTTGTTTTCGGATACATATACGTATATATACATACAAATTATTTCAAGGACCTTTGGGGAAAAAGTTATATGATTATCAACTTTACCCTTACGTATCTATGCAAGAAATGTGACCATGGTGTTAAAGAAACATTGAAATATACTTTTAATTCCAGTAGATCATTGAAGCAAAAACATGACAGAACCCTTGAGAACTAATATATCTCAATAAAAATATTTTTGCAATAGATTATTGAAGCAAAAACATGAGAGAACCCTTGAGAACTAATATAGCTGAATTTAAATGTTTTTAGCAATAGATCATTGAAGAAAAAACATGACACAACCCTTGAAAACTAATATATCTCAATACGATGTCTATAGCAATAGATTATTTAAGGAAAAACATTACAGAGCCCACGAGAACTAATATATCTCAATAAAAAATGTCTTTAGCAATAGTGATTTTTAAAGCAAAAACATGATAGAACTCTTGAAAACTTATATATCTGAATCAAAATGTTTTCAGCAATAGATTGTACAAGCAAAGACATGACATAACCCACGAGAACTAATATATCTCAATACAAATGGTTTTAGCAATAGATTATTGAAGCAAAAACATGACAGAACCCAGGGTAACCAATATATCTGAATCAGAATGTCTTTAGCAATAGATTATTGGAGCAAAAACATCACGTAGCCCTTGAGAACTAAAATATCTGAATCAAAATGTCTTTAGCAATAGATTATACATGACAGAACCCAGGGGAACTAATATATCCGAATCAGAATGTTTTCAGCAACCGACTTTTGAAGCAGAAACATGAGAGACAGAATCCACGAGAAAACATCAAAGATCCGAATCACAGCTAATGGCAGCCAGTCGCCTGCATAATTTTACAAAATTTGCATTCACCTCTTCTTCTTTTTTCGGGGCATTTCCTTTGAGCCGCGAGTAATTTCGTAAATAACTCCGGAAGGGAGAGTGGGTAATTTATTTCCACGTAATTAACCCTCGCACATTATTTACCGAAACGTCAAAGAAGGAAATTGCTTCACATGCTCCGTGTACTTCAGCTATACGGAAATCACCCCCCTGGGCTAAAAAAAAAAAATGGATGCAACCTCCCGCCCCCGGTAATAAAAAAATGGAATGGAGATTAAATGAAAGAGTAAATAATTGACGAAACAGAAACAAGGAACGAGACAAAAAGGGGTTATAACAAAATTTATGTACAGAACCAGGTTTGATTCTCGCCTTCGTTGTAGCAATCAAATTTTTTTTTAACAAAAGATGATGTTTAATATTTTGTAATACTTTATATTTACAAACGTTGCATCCCTTCATGCACTTCGATCCAGTTTTTCTGCGCTCATATATTGAATAGACCTCACATATGAATTTAATGATGTTGCTTGTCAGCATTATACATCATATATATATATATATATAATATTATATATATATATATATATAATATATATATATAATATATATATATCATAGATATATATATATTAACAGGCGAGGTTTCCTCTACACCCAACTATACAATGAAGGTAGGGGAGCAACACACAACAGGTCAAGGAACTCATATTTATTAAGTTGCAACGTTTCGAACTCAACCAGCAGGCCTCATTTTCCAAGTAAAAGTAACAATATCTAATTAGTCAATAAAAGTAGCTACAATATAAATACCCATGTAAAGTACAATACACAATCACAGTTAAAAACACAAATAAGGACAAAACCTTTTGAGTGTGAAGACAGAGGAAGGACTAACAAAAAACGTAAGCAGTTCACGATAGGTAAAGAGGTGTAGACGTGGCATGGGGTTCAGTGAGGGGACAGTTTTTTAATAAACAAAGATTCATTAATTTTAAAACCTTGTGATTGAAGCTCTGCCCAAACCTGAAAGTCCTTGTACTGGATCGAATAACTACATTTATGCGATATGATCCCTTATGTTGGAGAATTCGGGATTTCGACAGTTTAGGTGCCAGTTCTATAGCTGACAGCTCTATAATGGTCGATTCGTACTCCCACCCAAGTAACCTATGTTCGATCCAATATAGGTTTCCTCCCGATTACATCGAGGACAAGTAAACTTGTCCATGACACATGAGGTCATCAATGGATCCAAACGGTCCTTGAAGTTGAAAAGCTACCTATATTCAGTGGGTTTTGTAAGGTATAATTTTTGATTTTCGCAGGGAGATGACGCAGACATTAAAGCGTGAGTTCCTTATTAAAGTTTATTGTGAATAAAGGAAGGCTAGAATAGAACGGTAATTTAGGAACGTGAGAGTAGGAATGACGTGGAACAAAAATATTATTAAAAATTTGGAGACAATGCCTTAAAGGAACAACTGGGTGGAAAGCAGTTGCTGTTTAAATTTTTTTGCAAGAACGTGACTTCATTGTGAAAAGAACTGCCAACTAAAGAACAAAGCAAAGGCTCGGTGAAGCATGGTTATAAGTGCATTTTACTTATAATCAGAGACAAAAATCTAAAAATTTTGTACAGACCAGTGAATGTCTTTTTTTTTCTAAAAACGGAAGTTGAGAAGCCCCATGGGAGGAGCGTGGTAATTAAAATATCTAAAAAAGGCAACTGATTGTTGTTTCGTGTTCAATGTTAATTTGATGTTAGGAGTGAAATGAGTTGATGAAAAGGTTAAAAACCTCTCGCGTCAAACGACTTCTAAAGAGTGCAAACGTGTCTTCCAACGTACCGTTTATAAAACAGTGGTGGTAACTAAGGGGACAAGAATCAAGCATTTGACTCGTCCAGCGAGCACTGAAGATACCGGCACAGATGGTCCAAGATGAGAGCCCATAGCCATACCATCAATTTGCGAGTAAGAACAACCATAAAAAACAAAAACGGTGTCCCGCACCGCCAGAATCTAAAAGTTTTCCTAAAATCATTCTTACAGTAACCCATTAAAGAGAGCTCATCCGTAGGAAAAAGCTTACTTAAACTTATATCCAATGGTCTTGTTGTACAGGTACATTGTACTAATGACTCTACGTCATAGCTACCATAATAAGGTCACGAGTCCTGAGCCAGAATGGAATTTTGAACTCGTATGAATTCTTTAAGGTTTATAAGAATTTTCAGCTAAGGGGGCAAGCATGGGAACTAGATTATTTTGCCAGTTTGTCATTGGCGTTATTATAGAGACGCTAAGATAGGACGATGGAACATTATCTTTGTGGGCCTTCGGAAGGCCGTTTAAAACCAATTAAAACCCAACTATGACCCGAGCTGTATAGGATGATAGGTATTCCCAGTAATAATGCCACGGCCTTTTAAGCTTTTGGCAGAAATGGATAATACAATCTTCTAATTTTAAACATGTTGAAAACTCAGGATTTCCCAACTTACGAAGGCCCACGCACGATAATGTTCCTATCGTCCCCTATCTTAGCGTTTATAATAACGCAATTACAAACTGGCAAAATATCTAGTTCCCATGCTTGCCCCCTTATCTGAAAATTTCTTATAACCTAAAGATATTCTACGAGTCAAAAATTCCATCTGCTCAGGACTCGGACCTTATTATGGTAAGTCTATGACGTTAAGTCATAATTTATTATGTACCTGTACAACAGACCATTGATATAATTTTAAGTAAGACTTTTTCTGCTACGGAATGAGTCCTCCTTTTAATTGGTTCTTAAGATGTTTTAGGAAACTTTTAGATCTGGCGGTGCGGGAACATCCTTTTTTGTTTTAATTGTTGTTCTTACCTCGCAAATTGATGGTATGGCTATGCTCTCCTCTTGGACCCATCTGTGTCCGGTATCTCATGTGCTCGCTGGAAGAGCAAATGCTGATTTTGTCCCCTTAGTTTACCATCCCCTTTTTTTATAAAACGGACGTTGACGACACGTTTGCACTCTTTAGAAGTCGGTTTTGACGCCGAGAGGTTTTTAACTTTCATCAACTCATTTCACCCTACATCAAATTTCACCATTGAACCGAACCAACAATCAGTTGCCTTTTTTAGATATTTTAATTACACCTCTCCATGGCTTTCTCAACTTCCGTTTTTAGAAAAACAGACATTCACTGGTCTTGGTACAAATTTTTATAGTTTTTGTTCTCTTGATTTAAGATAATGCCTTATTAACCTGCTCAACCGAGCCCTTTGCTTTGTCTTTTCTAGTTGGCAGTCTTTTCACATGAAGTCACGTTTCTTGCAAAATATTTTAACAGCACTGTTTCCCACCCAGTTGTTCTTTAAGCATGTCTCCAATTTTTAAATAATATTGTTGTTCCACGATCATCCTACTCCTCACGTGCCTAAATTACCGTTCTATGTAGCCTTCCTTTTATTCACAATACACTTATATAAGGAACCTCCACGCTTTAATGTCTGGTCATCTCCCTGCCATGAAATCAAAATTTATACCTACAAACCCACTGATATCGGTAGCCTTTTCACTTCAATGACCGTTTGGATCCATTGATGACCTCATGTGTCATTTTACAAGTTTACTTGTCTCGATGTAATCAGGAACCTATTTGGATCGACACCATAGGTTTTTACTTAGGGTCCGAATCGATAGTCATCGAGCTGTCACAGCTATAGAACTGGCACTAAGCTTTCGAATCCCGAATGTCCTCAACATAAGGGATCATACCGATAAATGTAGGTATTCGATCCAGTAAAAGGATTTCAGGTTTTGGGCAGAGCTTCCCATTACAAGGTATTTAACAATTAATGAATCTTGTTTTATTAAAACTGGATACACCCTCACTGAACACCCATGCCACGGTCTACACCTCTTTACCTCTCGTGAACTGCTTACTTTTTTTGTAGTCTTCCTCTGTCTTCCACTCAACGGTTGGTCCTTATTTGTGTTTTTAACTGTGATTGTTTTATTGTACTTTACATTGTGTATTTTAATATTGTAGCTTAATTTTGTATTGTACTACTTAGTATTGTTACTTTTGGGGGGAGGGGGAGGGGAGCTTGAAAATGAGGCCTGCTGGTTGGCTTCGAAACGTTGCAACTTAATACAATATGAGTTC
>NC_061101.1:1432589-1440089 GCF_015104395.2 Macrobrachium nipponense | reverse complement strand
CCATCCGACCAAAGCGAAAACCACAGCATCTTCCGAAAGTATACAACCTCTCCTATTACTCTTTTCCTCCGAACCGAAAAACGAAACTCCAGCATCTCTCCGAAGACATACAACCTCTCTTATATATGCTTTTCGCATCCGAACGAAAAACGAAAACTACAGCATATTCCGAAGAATACAACCTCTCCTATGTACCTTTTCGCATCTGAACCAAAAACGAAAACTACTGCATCTTCCGAAGAATACAACCTCTCCTATGCGCCTTTTCGCACCTGAACCGGAAACGAAAACTACAGCATCTTCCGCATCCCACCTAAAAATGAAACAAAATAACGACCAAAGAGATGAAACGGGGGAAGTGAGAGAGAATGAGGATAGCACAAGACAGTGATCAAAAGCTGCGACAATTAGCGAATTACTCTGCGGAACGGGAAGGCGTGAGGGTGGAAAAATGGCAACGCTAAACGCGGGAAAGGAGAGGAGAAGGCATTGCTGTATTATTTTAGGGAAAGGGGAGGAATAGCCGGAGAGAGAGGGGAAAAGACAAACTTTACTAATAAAATTTGGGTACAAGACCATTAGAGAGAGAGAGAGAGAGAGAGAGAGAGAGAGAGAGAGCGAATTAAAAGCCAAATAACATATATATATAGTATATATATATATTATATATATATATATATATATAATTATATTATATATATAGCTGTGAATGGTAATATGCGTTTTTTCTTAGTTTAAAGTTTTATATATGTATATACTAAATATATATATATATATATAATTATATATATATATTATAATAATATATATTTATATATATATATATATACATAGATATATACATACATCATATTATATATTATATATATATATTATACATATATGTATGTATGTATATAAACTATTTATATATTGACACATATATGGATATTGTGCTTCTCTCTCTCTCTCTTCTCTCTCTCTCTCCTCGTCTCTCTCTCTTCATCTCATCTCTCTCATCTCTCATAAAAATACTAGTGCAGGAAAAAATATTTCTCATATAAAGATCTGCTCTATAAACTGACAGAGCATACCTGCGAAATGAGACAGATCTGCTTTCCTTGTGAACTCGCAATGAATGAGTGGGTATCCTGTGCAAAGACTTAAGTAAAAACAAAAGCAAGATGCAAGCCAATTGATTGCGTAAACACTGGATGACACCTCCTCCATCGTTCTTTCATTAGCGGACATGAAAAGGCCATGACTACATGACTACTCGATTCAGATGATCGTATGAAAGAGCGAACTACGTTTCTTGACTTCAATTGTCTTGTTTCTGCTTCTGGTTTATTTAGGACAGGGGAGAGAGAGAGAGAGAGAGAGAGAGAGAGAGAGAGAGAGAGAGAGAGAGAGAGAGACTTTTTTTTAAATTTAAATGCATAGCTTAAAGTTAATCTAGTAGAAAGAATCAGTTTTTGGCAAGAAGTAAAATGGACCAGATTGTCAGTCAGAGAGAGAGAGAGAGAGAGAGAGAGAGAGAGACTTTTTATTGAAGAGTATATCTTAAAGTTACTCTATTAAGCCTTAATTTACATATTCTTTTAATAAGAAAACAAATATTCTTACAAAATATATTTACTTGAATATAATTAGCAATTAAAGTATATTCATAACACTACAGTTTTCACTATTCATCTAGATATGTTTTTAAAATTTAAACATATTGGCTCGTGGATACCTCTTTTTTTATTTTCATGTGCATAAAATAAGACACTCAGACGAATTGTCTTCCAAGGATTAAATCTGGGAGCGATGACTCCCTATTCTTCATTCTCATCATGTAAAAATATTCATCTCACCCTCAATAAACATTCATACACGCATCTCATCCACTTCTTAACAGTCTCAGTCTCTCGCAGCGCGCCGTCAAATAGATGAGTTTCCATCTCCCCCCCCCACACCCCCCCAAACCCCGGGTTTTATTCGGCTTCCGCCAAAAAGCCTTTTTAAAAACCGTTTTACTAACACCGAAATTGCACCGGGTCAAGTGGCAGCAATTTTCGAGAGAGATTGAAAGTGAGCAAAGATTATAACACTCTCTCTCTCTCTCTCTCTCTCTCTCTCTCTCTCTCTCTCTCTCTCTCTCTTTCCTGCTCTTATTGCGTTTGTATTTCATCCCTTCGTTCATCTTAGGGGCTTTACGATTCATTATGCGCGCGAATTTCTTTTGCTTCTCTTAAACCCAACCCCCAACCCGCCCCTGACACCCCACCGCATTATTATTACAGCTGGATGCTGGGCCAAGGGTATCGCCAGCGAGAGTCAGGATGCTTATATACGTGCTTAGTCGAGCGCGGGGATGTGCATGCTCACATGCAATATATATATATATACTATCTATATATATAGATATATATATATATATATATATATATATATATATATATATATATATATATACATATATATATCATATACTCATTTTTTACTCTATATGAAACTCTACCATAGGATCACATAATATTCATTGTTCACTATGAAATAAACTTGGCAAAACATATTCAGAAATCCTGTGATTTCGTTTAAAAAAAATAGAATTTCCAAAAAAAAAAAAATTGTTTTTAAAAGCACTTGGGGATAAATGGGGAAAAAAAATTTTTACTTTACAATATGTCCATTCCTTTTTTTTGATAATTACTAATTGCATTTATATGAATAGATTGTAATGTATATAAATTGTAAGAAACTGTAAATGTAAATTTTCTAAAGAAAAAGTAATAAAAAAAATCTAGGGAAAGTCCAGAACTAAGCCAACTCAGAAACACAAGATAAGAAAATACAAAAAAATTAAAGATACAAAATCTTAGTGTGGGAATATTAGCCCAAATCTCGGATGATAATATTAGGGAACCACTCAGAATCAGGCATGCAACTGTGCTCATGCCAAGAATGCAAGCAATTAGCTAACAGATTGCAACGTTAGAGGCCAGAATATGAAGGGATATGATAATCCTTGCCTTTGGATGAATGGAAAGATAGATAAGAAACCTTTGGTGATACCAGGACCATCTGGTGAAATCAGTTTTCAGAAAAAAATATGGAAAGAATCTGGTATTGCAATAAAGACCTTTACTCATAATTCTCTCTCTCTCTCTCTCTCTCTCTCTCTCTCTCTCTCTCTCTCTCTCTCTCTCTCTCTCTCTCTCTCTCTGTCTTCTTCGTTGCAGCCTGAATAACAAATACAATTGCAGGATAGCAAGGCTTGAATTAAAACTCAATGTCTACACTATGTTTATAACCAGTGTCAAGTTTTTGCAGATATACTCAAACCTCTCTCATTCTTTATGTGTTCTGGTTGTGATATAGGTAAACCCTATATCTCGAGGCATTTATGAATGTTTATTAAATCCCTGCATCAATTAACACCATATCCTATTTCCAAATGTATCAAAATGGCGTATTCTGAAAGGTTAGTTTTTTCTGCAAGTAGTTAAATGTATGAATCCTTCTCCAACACATATTTCAACTTGCAAATGATTATCGATTAATGGTGGGCAACATAAAACAGAAGGGGATCCATCAATAGGAACCCCACATACGTCAGATACGAATGACCGTTTTCACGAAGGATGGAAAACTTAGATCGATTTTAAAGATATACTTTTTCATATCAAAACCAAATTACTTCCATTTATATGCAATCTCCAATTTCACTAATGATATTTGTTTAAGACACATTATTAATAACTTATTTTGAAAGGTTAGTTTTACCCGAAAGAAGTTCCTTCAGCATGATTTCTTATCTACACATATTTCAACATACAATGTATGTTGTATTTATGTGCAACATGTAACAGAAAGGGATCCTTCAGTAGGAACCCCACGTACGTCACATGAGAAAGCTTATCATAACCAAGGGTGAAAAACTCAAATAAACTTGAAAAATATACTTTTCATATCAAGAGCAAATGACTTCCATTTGCATGCAACGTGCAAATTCACCATTTTTTTTTCTTTTACTCAAGGTATATTTTAAATGGAATGCGGTGAATATTTCTTAAGTGGTCAAAGCTGCAAGCTGATGCCATCTATTGGTCACTGACCAGAACCTTTATTAACCGGCTTCATTGACATTGGCTCAAGTCACCTGATTCTTGGGCATTGGACAGAAATTCACCACCCTTCACCCTGCCAATGATGTCCTCACGACTCCTTAGCCAATTTGGAGTCCCCTGTCCACCTGGTTTCTCGTACCAAGTCACCGGCTTCGTGGGCATTGGTCCTTTGGGCCTTGTCTTAGCCAATAGGGAGTCCCGCGTCCACCTGCATTCCTCATATAGAAGTCAAAATATTCTTCACACCTTTCAAATATCCAAAAACCACTCCATTGACTTTCGTTTTTAACTACTCATTTCATATCAATAATATTCAGATAAGCGATGGTTTTTTATACTGGTTTGTGATGAGGTAATAAAACACCTTCTTATGACGTAATTTGAATTTAAGATCCTACCTTAGATAAGATGCCACTTCCCATAAACTCGTTCTCATAGTCTGAAGAAATAGCGAATTTAAAACGAAATAATTTAGGAAAGAAATTTATTGTCTTATTCGCATTTAACGATGGTTACTTTGAGAATGCTGATTATAGAGTAGTTTGAGATTACGAAATACATCAATGCTTCTAGATTTCGTTGCAGAATGCTATGCAAGATTCCTTAAGAACTGAGCTTGATATATTATTAATAAAATAAGGAAAATGCTGAAGGAAATGCTAGTTTACAAAAGAGAGAGAGAGAGAGAGAGAGAGAGAGAGAGAGAGAGAGAGAGAGAGAGAGAGAGAGAGAGAGAGAGAGAGAGAGAGAGTTGGGTTTTGATTTTATAAAAAGGAAAAAACTGCCTTAAAACAAAGTTAAACAAAGTTTTGCATATCAACACAAATGAACGCTCGAGATTACACAAACCATCGACTGTCAATGAATAAATAATTATTTAATACTATTTTCTACCAAGTTTATTATGAGCACTGAAACAAAAGTAAGAAAATAAAGAACAATAACCGTTAGTGAACACGTAAACTTAATTGCAAGTGGGTTTTCCATTGCATTTTTATAGCTCCATTCCGCCTGAAGGCCATTATTATATCAAGGCTAATCCCAAAATTATGACTGGACATAACCTTCGCTGTGTATAACAAAGTATGCTATTATTCTCCTTATACTGTTTTTCATTACCTTCATTTTTGCCAAAAGTATAAAATACACGAATAAAATATTACTATCACTCGGGGATACTATTTTGAAACAGTTATAATATAGTGAATCACTTTATTATATGGTGAATTATATTTTTTGCTTTATAAAGGAATTCCCTCAGACTGTTCATTTCGTCTGTATTGTAACTTTTTCATCTTATTTTAGGAAGAACAACTTCAGTTCAGTATAACATTTATATTAGCCTACAGTACATGAGGTATCTTGTCTAATGTTATGTCCCACTGGTTGCAATCAATTAATGCCGTCTAACTACCAAGTACTTAAGTCGTTGATTAGGTCACCTTAGGTCAACAGAACACAACATCTGCATATCATTACCCAACAATCGAACCTTGGTTTATATAAAAGAGGCCTTTAAGACAATCTCTTGTATAAATCTCTCTCTCTCTCTCTCTCTCTCTCTCTCTCTCTCTCTCTCTCTCTCTCTCTCTCTCTCTCTCTCTCTCCAATGCCTGAGTTACGACTGTAGTTGCATGATTAAATAGGCTCCAATTAAAGTACAGATATAAAGACCACGAATAAGGCCATTTATGGACTTTTATTGAATTCCAGCATTTATAAACAGCATATTACATTCCCTAAGGTATCAAAATGACGTATTCTGCTCGTAGAAAACAGTATGAATCCTTTTCCTGGACCTATTTCAAAATGCAATGGATCTTCGATTTATTGTGGCCACATATGAAACAGAAGGGGATCCTTCCATAGGAACACCACAAACGTCAGATACGAAAGACCATCATCACGAAGGGTGGAAAACTTAATCGATTTGAAAAATATACTTTTTCATATCGAAAGCAAATGACTTCCATTTAAATGCAATGACCACCTTCACCAGATATTTATTTAAGACATATTATTAATAATAGCTTGTTTTGAAAAGTTAGTTTTATCCGAAAGAAGTTCCTTCAGCATGATTCCTTATCTACACATATTTCAACATGCAATGTATGTTGTATTTATGTGCAACATGAAACAGAAAGGGATCCTTCAGTAGGAACCCCACGTACGTCACATGGGAAAGGTTATCATAACAAAGGGAGAAAAACTAAAACCAACTTGAAAACTACATTTTTTTTATCAAAAGCGAAAGACTTCCATTTGCATGCAACATGCAAATTCAACAAAGAATTTTTTTTCTTTTTTCAAGGCATATTGTAAACGGAATTAGGTGAATATATTTTAAGTAGTCAAATCTGGAAGCTGATGCCATCTATTGGTCACTGAACAGACGCTTTATTAACCGGCTTCATGGACATTGGCCCAAGTCACCTGATTCTTGGGCATTGGTCCTTTCGTCTTGACTTAGCCAATGGGGAGTCCCCTGTCCACGTGGTTTATCGTACCACAAGTCACATGCTTCGTGGGCATTGGTCCTTTGGGCCTTGTCTTAGCCAATAGGGAGTCTCGTGTCCACCTGCGTTCCTCATACAGAAGTCACCGGCATAATTTTCACACCTTTGAAGTTATCGTAAACTTTTCCGATTTTCGTTCATAACTGTTCTTTTCACATCAATAATATCTATATAAACAATGTAACAATCTGCCAAAAATATTGTATTCAAAATGAAATAAAAAAAAAACTTCCTATAATGTATTTTACATTAAAAGTTCTACACTTAATGTGTCATCTCTGTACATGAACCCGCTCAGAAACTGAAGAAATAGCGAAGGTAAAACGAAATAATTTGGGAACAGACTGATTGTCTTATTCGCATTTAACGATGGTTACGTGAAGACTGATCATTACAGAGTAATTTGAGGTTGAAGTATATTTCAATGCGGCTAGATTTCGTTGTTTAATGCTAGGCAACTTTCATTTATAAACTTATATTGATATGCGATTAATAATATAAAGAAAATTCTCCAACGAACTGCTTGTTTCAGAGTAATTAATTACGCGAGATGAAACAATTCATCGACGATAAATATATAAAAATTTAAAATATTTTCCTACCAGTCTTATTGATTACTGACACAGAGTAAAAAGAAAAATAGTAGGTTCAATAATCATTAATGAAAACGTAAACTTTCATTGCAAATAGGTTTTCCATGATATTTTTATACCTTCATTCCCTCTGGAGACATTATATCCTGCTGACCCCAAAATTATGACTGGACATAACCTTCGCCGTGTATAATAAAGTATTCTTTACGCTTTTTAATGATATTTTCTTTGTTAACAGAAGGATGAAAACCAAGAATACAGCTATGATAACCACAGTTATGAATAGTGAATTATTCT